>NW_016809319.1:120802-168118 GCF_001698545.2 Rhinopithecus bieti | reverse complement strand
ACAGAGCAAGACCTTGTCTATAATAATAATAATAATAATAATAATAATAATAATAATTTATTTATTTACTTTTCTTTCTTTCTTTCTTTTCTTTTCTCTTCAATGTTCTAATATTATAATGATGTGACAAGAACTTGTGGAACCATCAGGTCCCAAAGCATCAACAACCTTGTCACTTGCAGCCTGGGCTGCTGATCAGCAACACTGGCCTAACCTGGGAGTTCCTCACAAATGCAGAATACCTAGACCCCATCCTAGACCTACAGCGTTAGAACTCCACATTTTAGCCAGATCCCCAGGTGATTTCATATACATATTGAAGTCTGTGAAACCCACTCAACACAGTCCTTCACTCTTTCCCTTATTAAATTTACAGCTATCTGTTTAATTGACCTTTTTGTAAAGTTTCCGAGGACAACATAGTAAGGGATGCTCATTCATTTCTCTGCCAGTGCTTTCTGCGGTGTCTTCAGCTAGTTCTACCACGCATTTCCGGCAATCTGGAGCGGCAGCCGGCTGGGCCGCGACGAATCCGCTGCACGGATCCCGCCTCCCAGCACACGCAGTCGGCAGTTGCAGCCTCCAAGATCGCGGTGCCACCAAACCAAGCGCCGGACGCGGTGGCGCGCGCCTGTAATCCCAGCTCCCCGGGAGGCTGAGGTCGGCGGATCGTGGGTGCTCGGGGGTTCGGGGCTACGGCGCTGTGTGGAGCGGGCGTCCGCACCGGGTCTGGCACCAACATGGGACTCCCGGGGGAGCCCGGGGGTACCAGGTTGTCTAAGGAGGGGGGGACCAGGCCCAGGCCGGACACGGAGCAGGTCAAACTCCCCGTGTTGGGCGGCGGTGGGACCGCGCCTGCGAGCAACGCCTGCGGTTCCGCCCGGGACCGACGAGACCCGGTCTCTTTTAACTTCCCTTTTCAGGATTTCTTTTTAAAAATCAACAGCATTATTTTTGCATACAGAGGACCACGTGAGTTCACTGGTGGGACTGGTATATGCTACCCTTTGCTCGATCTTCCTTTTTTTTTTTTTCCCTCAGGGAATAGTGATTCATTCAGTCAGTGAGAGCCGGAAGAAACTCGTTAGTGACTTATGATCTTGGAAATTTCTCCATGTTGCGTTCTTCCTTTCTTCAAACAACAAGACGGTAGTCTGTATTGCACTTTGCAAATGAAGTTGCATAAGAATTTAACAAAGATTATTCTCTTGGCCAAACTTTAGTCAGGCTTCTGAATCTTCTGCTAGGCCCATCTATGCACTTCCTTGTAACGTCCAGTTTTAGCAAAGAACACTGCCAAGTCAGTTTAGCAAGAACCCCATATCATCTATGTTTAATTAACCTCCATTTCTGATCAGGCTCCTCATTTCTCCACCATCCCCCAGATGATTGATGTCTGATTACCTTGGCCTGTCTTCAGCAAGAATCCTGTTAGGTTTGTTTAGCCAGAATTTCCCTTACCTCTGAGGTTTTCTCTTAGTAATTTCCTGTCCACTGACCACCACACACTGCTCCTTGGCTATAAATTCCCACTTGCCCATGCTATATTCAGAATTGAGGCCAATCTCTTTCCCTTATTGCAAGAACTCCTTGCAGTGGTCCCTGCCTATCACGATAGTCCTGAATAGTCTTCCTTACATTGCTTTAAGAAGTATCACTAAATAATTTTTTTAAAAAACAAATTGCATGGCATGACAACTTCATAATCTAAGACAGAGATTTGGAAAAGTTTTGAACTTCCAGCTTTTCAGGAACTTCTCACATAAAACCTGTACACAAGTACTCTTTTTTTTTTTTTTTTTTGAGACGGAGTCTAGCTCTGTTGCCCAGGCTGGAGTGCAGTGGCGCCATCTCGGCTCACAGCAAGCTCCCCATCCCGGGTTCAGGCCATTCTCCTGCCTCAGCCTCCTGAGTAGCTGGGACTACAGGCGCCTGCAACCACGCCCGGCTAATTTTCTGTGTTTTTAGTAGAGACGGGGTTTCCCCATGTTAGCCGGGATGGTCTCCATCTTCTGACTGCGTAATCCGCCCGCCTCGGCCTCCCAAAGTGCTGGGATTACAGGCGTGAGCCACCGCACCCGGCATGTACACAGCTATTCTTATCGGATTGGATAAAACACCTAAAGAGACATTTCACCGAAGAAGATATACAGATGGCAGATGAGCACATAAAAACGTTTTCAACATCCTTAGCATTAGGGAAATGCAAATTACAACCACAGTGAGATATCACTATGCATCTATCAGAATGACTAAAATAAAATAGTGGCAACAACCAAATGCTGATGAGGCTGTAAACATGTAGGTGGGAATGAAATGTAGCTGTTCTGGAAGACAGTGACAGTTTCTTAAAAGTTAAATGTGCAAGTACCATACCACCCGGCAGCTGCACTCCTGGACATTTATCTTGGATAAACAAAGATTTATATTAACACTAAAACCAGTAAACAAATGTTTATGGTGGCTTTATTTGTAAAAGTCAAAAGCTGAAAATGACTCAACTTTCCTTCAGCAGGTGAATGTTCAAACTGGTAAATTCATACCACAGAATACTATTGAGCAAGAAAAAAGAATGAACTCTTGATGCTGAACAACCTAGATGAATCTTTAGAGAATTACACTGAGTGCAAAATGCCAATCCTAATAGGTTACATAATGTATCATTCCATTTTAAAACATATTTGAAATGACAAAATCATAAAAGTGAAAAGATTAGTAGTTGCCAGAGGTTGAAGCAGGGACAGTAGGGAAGTGGGTGTGGCTGTAAAAGGCAGTAAGGAATCCTTGTGGTGATGGAAATGTTTTGCATCTTGACTTTATCAATATCAATATCCTGATTGTGATTTTGCACTACAGTTTTGCACGATGTTACCATTGGGGCAAGCAGGTAAGGAATCTCTCTGTATTATTTCTTATAGCTGCATGTGAATCTATGACTACCTAAAATAAACATTTAATTTAAAAAAATACCAAAGTCATTAACATTGGAGGGATGGGGAGCTGAAAGGGAATAGTGAGAGAGTATGGAGAAAATAATGGAGAGTCAAGTTGCTACAGGAGGCACAAAGAAATTGCTTAGGTAGATAGGGCAAAAGAGTCCTCAGCAGAACTTCTCTTCTAACAAAAGCAGCCCTAGAAATTATTCCTTTTCTGATAAAGAGCAGCCTGAAAGATGGAGCTGCAGACATAGATAAGGAAGCTGGAAACTTGAATGGGGAAGGCTGGCAGCTGCACCTATATAGAAAAGGTCTACCTGGAGGCCAGGCATGTCCACCATGAGGCTCCACCTTCCATTTTTTGTTAGCATGTGTACAGTAAGAAAGAAATGGGCAACATGGAGAAGCTCAGGCAGAGAACTCACCTGCGTAATAACAGATTGGGGTGAGGGCTGCCAGAGATTCACACCCTATGCAGTTGGCACACCTGGTCCTAACTGCGTTTTTCGTGCCCTGTGTAGGTCAGACGCCATCTCCCCACTAGCTCATCTGTAAAAACTCCCTGCATTTCACCACATTTTGGCAACCCATTTTTCCGGGACCGCTCTCTGTAGCAGAGAGATATTTTCTTTCTTTCACCTATTAAATTTCCACTCTTAACCTCACTCTTGTGTGTCCAGGTCCTTGATCTCTGTGGCTGTGAGATGATGAACCTTTGGTGTCACCCCAGACAACGAGGCTCCTTCAAAGTCCCAAAGTCCAAAGGAGGGCTGCTTCATAAAGAAAGGATTGTCAATAGGTTGTTATACTGTGCAAAATTAAGTATAGGACCAAAAAGAGTCAAGACATTTGAAAGTTGGAAAGTTGATGGTAATGGTTTCCTGGGATTGGAAGGCAGACCTCCTCAGCCAATGAGCAAATAATGGGGTAAACATTGTTCTTAGAACAGATTTAGTGCTGAGTGGAAGGAAAGAGTCTGAGGATAATGCGTAAGGTCATGTGTTCCATTGTTGTTGTCCAAAGATGGAGATTTAGACATTCTGTAGTTTGAAGAGAGGCACGTAAGGAGGAGAGAGATGCAAGACACAAGCATAGAGCAAAATGGAATGGGTAGAGGGGTCAAAAGCTCAGATGGAATATTAAGTAGACTTGGAAACCAGAGACCATTCCTCCGAGTAGGAAGACGGGTTGAATACGCCAAGAGCTAGCAAATTAGGAGGTTAGGAAAAAGGTGGCTGAGGGAATATGCTGGCTCTCTCCCTTTCACAGCTCAGCACCCACCCCGCCCCTCCCCCACCCATAGCAAGGAGCCACTCTTTCAGCAGCTCAGCCGGCTCTTTCTTCTAGGAACCTTTCCTTCAGTTCACCGGCCGTGCCTCTCTCTATCCTTTTCCTCGGAGCAGGCTGTGCTATGGTCAAGCCATTGTGACCCCTGTGTCCCACACGTACACATCCAGAAGGTATCCTGGAGCCAGAAAGTCTGGGACAACAGGAAAACCACAAAAGAAGATAAATAGTTCCTGTCTTAGCTGATTAGCCAACCTTGCGACCTTCTACCATTGTAACATGCTCTACCCTAACTGATCAATCAACTTCGTGACACTGTGCTCTGTGACCCCTCCTACCTTGTGATAATGTATCTTGTGACATTCTTACCCTGCCCGCAATAAACGGCCCCTAAGTGTAACTTTCCACTGCTTACCCCTAACCTATAAGACTAGCTGCAATCCCACCACCCTCCACAGACTCCCTTTTCGGACTCAACCCGCTCGCACCCGAGTGAATAAACAGCCTTGCTGCTCGTACTTAGCCTGTTCAGGATGTCTCTTCAATTAGATGCGCGCATAACAATAACAATTCACTTAATAAATATTCATTGAGGGAAAATAGGTCGAAAATAAAATGTAATTGGTATTGCTCAAGATTAAACTTCTTTCAGCACGTTTGCCTTTTTCCTCTTTTATCTAGTGAGATGTTGAAACCTCCACCTAGAGTTCTGCTACAGAAATAAACGTATCCCAGTGTTCTTGCGATTTCCTTTATGAATCTGAGAAAATGTGCCCCATTTTAGGTTCTAAGGAGTGTTTCTGTATTGTAGAAGGAAAGTACAGTATTTATAGTGCCCTGGGCTCAAAAAGCGGGCGCCCTTTTGCCGAAACCCGGGATCGAACCAGGGACCTTTAGATCTTCAGTCTAACGCTCTCCCAACTGAGCTATTTCGGCTCCGCCCACATCATTGGAAATAAGGCCTAATGAATTTATTACTTATGTTTTTATTTACTATGAGGTATTCATTAAAAAACAAAACAAAACAAAAACCACAATGACAAGTACTCCGAAGGAACCAAAGACAAATTAAAAAATTACTTTGTTCTTCATATGGCTCACTACTTTATGCAAAGAAAAGCAAGAAGACAATTACAAATTAACGTTACAATTTATTCCCGGTTGAATGCACACATCGAAACAGAGCACGTTCCATCGTCCAGTTACGAACCTACCAGTTACTGTTATGGCGTTTCCACGCCCTCTGCGTCCAGATTTTATTGGTTGGTGCAAAACAAGAGGTCGGTGAATACGAGGGCATGACCTCGCACTAATTCGTTGGAAAACTGGGAAAAGTCAACTGTGTGCAAGTGTGTCGAGTTCTAGCTTCATAAATGTATTTTAAGAAGGCGTTTATAAGTTCCCTGGTGGTCTAGTGGTTAGGATTCGGCGCTCTCACCGCCGCGGCCCGGGTTCGATTCCCGGTCAGGGAAAGGATGTTTTTCTTTTAACCTCCAAATTCTTTCATCCAGGAACGAAATCTCTGCGTAGACAGATAATTGTGGATAAGTTAACTTTCAATTTTCATATGAAGTGTTTTCTGCATAGAAACCCCGTTCGTGTTTTGGTACTCCAGGTACAAAATGACAAGCGATGTAATTTTCAATTATTTTAAAACATTTATTAATGAAAACTTAATCTAGCGTAGATCGAGTGTCCGGCATTGTTCTAAGTAAGCGCTTTAACAATTTTAACTCATTCAATTGGGTGATTCAGTAAGCGGGAAATTCCAGAGACAATCGATTAGGAGTTAGTCGAGACTAGCATAACCTTTTGAAAAGACAGTTATGAAGACGACAGAGAAGAAATGGGGAAGTCATTTCTGGGAGATTTGATGGCTGTGTTCAAGCTTCTGAAGTTGCTAGAACCTCAGTGGTTTACACACCCAGTCTATCTTCCTCAGATTTTTCTGTTAGTTCCACGCTGCTCCAGCTGGGAGCTAGGGGATAGCCCTAGAAATACCTACACAGTAATTTAATATTCTGGGCCAAAGCAGTTTCGGGACTGCTTCATCTCTCCAGCGCTTCAATCTTTCTTCCCCTATGAACGTACAAATCATGTATTTTCCTAAGAGAGGATAGGAGAAGGTTTAATTTCATGTTAAATTAAATTAAAACCTGCTGTCACAAAACTGAGAAACAGGCAAACAATGCATTCATCATCATCTCTGAATGCACATTTGATAAATTTACCGATAACTACTGGAGAAAAAGCAGATTTTTGTTTCTCTCCTGACAAGGTTTGGTGACTGTGCTGACTGGCTCCTGTCTGACAGTATTGAGGCATGAATCTTTGTTTCTTGGTCTGTCTAAAGAGCAGCCCCAGATGTACTGCTTATTATTTCTTTCTTATATCTGATAAGAGTTTGGGGCACGTATGACTTCTCTACAAGTTTCCAAAGAAAAATCATGGTGCTCCTGATATTATTTCTCCAGCAAATGGAAGATGTGAGTTTTTTGTTTGTTTGTTTGTTTTGAAATGGAGTCTTTCTCTGTCACCCAGGCTGGAATGCAGTGGCCCGATCTCAGCTCACTGCAACCTCGGTTTCCCGGTTTCAAGCAATTCTCCTGTCTTGGCCTCCTGAGTAGCTGGGATTACAGGCACTCCCGAGTAGCTGGGATTACCACTCCCGGCTAATTTTTCTATTTTTAGTAGAGACGGAGGTTTCACCATGTTGGCCAGGTTGGTCTCCAACTCCTGACCTCAAGTGACCCACCCGCCTCAGCCTCCCAAAGTGCTGGGGTTACAGGCGTGAGCCACCGCGTACGGCCAGGACATGATGTTTTTATGATCAAGTTAAATGAAGCAGGACTTTTTCTAATTAATTGCACTTTCGCTTCTCTTGCCCCATATATTCAGTTTCCAAAACTTCCTTGAGATGGGACACTCGTTTGTCATCTTGTCAGTTCTCTCCTTGAATTAATAAACTTTGGCACATACATTTGACTAAGACATTTTATTTTGACATAGACATAAAAGTAATATGGTTTGTAAAATTCCTGTATATACGGAAGTCTTTTAATCTAATGTTTCATAGGAATTCAACCCTCTAGGCCTGGTGGTGATCACTTCTTGAACAGCAGCACCCTCTTCTCATGATATCACACGTTGTCTCCTCTATGTGCAGCAAGAATCTCTTGCTTCATTAGTTTTTATGCCTCTGCTATCAGAAAACAGTCTGGTTGGGACCCCTGTGAAAGGAACTGTCTGGGTTAATTTATCTTGATTAATGCCTCTTTTTTTCCCTTTCTTTTCCTTCATTTTCCATATAAAGCTAATTGGATTAGAGATGAAGAACTTTTCTTCGAATGCTACCACTTTCTTTCCTTCTCATATAAGCTATTATTCATTGCCCAGAGGAAAACAAAATTCCTTCATTTTGCATTTTGGCACAGTAGGTTCTGTTTATTCACCAGACTTGCCACTGATTACTCGTCAACTCAGAGAGAGAGTCGAAAAAATAAAACCAAAATATGCATCAGGACAAGAGGAGGAAAGAGAATGTGAATGACTGCTAAAAACAAACAAACAAAAACAAAAACAAAAACAAAAAAGTCAACAGCTAGGGTCAATGAATCAATCTATAAATATTCAGAGCCCGTAGGCTTGTACTATACTAGTCACTATGAAAAATGAAAAACGACCAAGACACAAATCTCACCTCTTGACACCCCCCAAATCCCGATTTTCTCAACTGTAAAATGGGAATAGAAGTATTATAGTATTTACTATATAAAGTTGTGATGAGTCAATAACATAATACACAAAAGCAGTCAGCCAATTATCCAAATCCATGTTATTAATGTTATCATCATCATCATTCTTCTCACGGTACTTAGGGAATGAAGAAGACGGATAGTGTGAATAAGTTTTCTATTGGGCAGAAGAGTCACCTGCTAAAATGAAGTGTGGAAAAATACAATGGCATGTGTTTGTGTGTGTGTGAGAGAAGGAGATTTGGAGGTGGGGTGGAGAAGACCTTATCTGAAGTGGGCTTTGAAGAATGAACAAGATTTTTATTAGGGAACAAAATGGAAACCAGCATTCCAGGACAAGGGATCGGAAGAAGCAAAAGCGGCCGGGCGTGGTGGCTCACGCCTGTAATCCCAGCACTTTGGGAGGCAGAGGCGGGCGGATCACTTGAGGTCAGGGACCAGCCTGGCCAACATGGTGAAACCCCCGTCTCTACTAAAAATACAAAAAAAATTTAAGCGGGCGCGGTGGCGGGCACCTGCAGTCCCAGCTACTCGGGAGGCTGAGGCAGGAGAATTGTTTGAATCCAGGAAGCGGAGCTTGCAGTGAGCCGAGATCGCGCCACTGCACTCCACCCTGGGCGACAGAGAGAGACTTATATATGGCAGTTGCTGACAAGTACGTACAGGTACCCAGAAAACTTCTCAAGTTGATAGGTCCTGGGGAATCAGTTTAGTTCTAACAGAGATCTCTGTTCAACTTCCAGGAACGTGTGAGGATAGCTCCAAATCTCACTCTCATGCCCGGCCCATCAAACAAAGCAAACCTGTTGGACTGAAGCTGTGGGATCGGGACTGAAATAGAACCAGCGAGAAAGGCAGTCCTCCTCGATTCCTAGAGAGAACACATTCAGCCGGCAGTTGGATAGAGGATACTAGCAAGTGCCTCGCCAGGGCCGGGCAACAGGGACACATTCATGTCCCGTTTACATTCTTCCTTCTGGCGGAGGCGGGAGGGTCGCTTGAAGCCTCGGATTTAGAGATCAAACTGGACAAAAAAGCGAGACCCCCGTTTCTACCAAAAAGAGAGAGGTGGGGGGGGAGAGAGAGAGAAGAGAGAGAGAGAGAGAGAGAGAGAGAGAGAGAGAGAGAGAGAGAAAGAAAGAGAAAGAAAAGCTAGGCGCGGTCAATTGTGCGTGTAATTCCAGCTGCTTGGAGGCTGAGGCAGGAGGATCTCTTGAGCCCAGAAGTTCGAGGCCGCAATGAGCTCTGATCGTGGCAGAGCGAGGCCCTGGCTCAAATACATACATACATTGTTATGACTCTGTGTGCCCTTACTCTTTCCTCAGGTGCACCCTTGGGCTCGTTACTGCTCCGAATTTTAGAATCACAGATCCAGCAATGACCAGGCAGCTGCAGCTGTCAGGGACCTCCACCACCTACGCAACTGATCCGCGGGAACTGTGGGAGAAGCCCTCCTACTCTTTTCTTTCTCCTTTGTCCTTCTCATTCCTGACCCCTTCAGGATTCTCAGTCTTTCACCCAGGAAGCAGGGATTCTATGGAGAGAGAGGGGTTGTGGGGGTGGTTCTGTTGCGGGTTCAATCCCGCCAGCGGCCCCCCTACAACCCAAATTGTCTTTCTCTTTTCAGACTTCTCGCCAGTCTTGTCTCGCTCCAACCTACTACCTCCACCCCATTCCTCAGTGCATTCGTAAATTTCTCCAAGCAGGCCTTTCCAGATCGACACTAAGTTCCAATCCCGAGCTGCGTGACCCAGCACCAATTCAGTCACGATGATGACTTACAATCGCTTAATCAGTTTGCCTTTCCTCCTAGCTGTGAGGGTGAGGACCGCCGGTGTCAGCGTTCATCCTGAATATTCAGTGCCCAGGCACAGAGTAGGCATTCAGTCAGTACTTGTTGAACGGGTTAATGGATTTCTGGTGCTCACTGGTTGATATCGTCACTTTCAAATAATTTCTGCCATTTTTCTATTTTGATTTCACCCTTCTAGTTTACCATGCAGGAATGCAAACACCAGAGAGAAAATCAGTCTCTGGATTGATGCCTTTGATGGACCAAGATGCAGCTGATGAAACATTGAACCAATTAGCACCTAGCAGGAGGGCACCCTTGCTTTGTGTCCTTGAAGGTTAAAGCTGTCAAAAAGTGGTCAATCTCCCTCAAGTTCGGCCATCTTGTTCTCAGAGATCTAGAACTGGTAGGAGAATATAGCCTTGATAGTGGAGAGGAGATTATTGCTGTTGTGAGGGACTGAGAGAACCAGGCAGATAGTGGAGAGGAGATTATTGCTGTTGTGAGGGACTGAGAGAACCAGGCAGAGAGCCCAGATTGATACAGCAGGTGAGAAAAGAGGCACGCCTACCTTGGGGAATACGGAGGAACAAAGGAAAGTGAGACAAGGAGAAAGAGCAGGGCGTGAGCAGGCTGGGCGCCGTGGCTCACGCCTGTAATCCCAGCATTCCGGGAGGCCGAGGCAGGCTGATTACAAGCTCAGGAGTTCGAGACCAGCCTGACCAATATGGTGAAACTCTGTCTGTATTAAAAATACAACAATTAGCTGGGCATGGTGGCAGGTGCCTGTAGTCCCAGCCACTCAGGAGGCTGAGGCAGGAGAATCGCTTGAACCCGGGAGGCAGAGGTTGCAGTGAGCCAAGATCGCGCCATTGCACTCTAGCCTGGGTGACTTAGGGAGACTTCGCCTCAAAAAAAAAAAAAAAAAAAAAAAAAGGCTGGAACGGGCAGATCACCTGAGGTCGGGAGTTTCAGACCAGCCTGACCAACATGGAGTAGGGAGTGACTATATTGCTTTTGCCTTCTTGGAAATCTTTTTTCTTAGTAATTTTCCTGAAGTAATTTCCTTAGGAAATAATGTATTGCTAAGAGTACTGCAACGAGATACTTTTAGTGAATCAGCTTTTTTTTTTTTTTTTTTTGGTGGTGAAGGCCATATGAAGACAAAGCAGAGGTATATTTGTAGGTGCTGACCTTGAAGGCTGGAGAAATGTGGCCATAAGTCAACAAGCAACCACCACCACTGGAAAAGGCCAGGATAGGATTTTACCTAGAGTTTCTAGAGCGAGCTGGACCCAGCCCACACCTTGATTTTGGCCCACATACTGATTGTGGATTTCTGGCCTCCAGACTTGTAAGAGAATACATATCTGTTGTTTTTAGACACACAGTTTCCGATAATTTGTTACAGTAGCCACAGGAAATTAACACCAGGCACTATGCAATAAATTCCCTATGAACAATTCAAGTATAAGAATTTGTAAGACAGCCGGGCGCGGTGGCTCACGCCTGTAATCCCAGCACTTTGGGAGGCTGGAACGGGCGGATCACCTGAGGTCAGGAGTTTCAGACCAGCCTGATCAACATGGAGAAACCCCCATCTCTACTAAAAATACAAAATCAGCCGGGCATGGTAGCGCATGCCTGTGATCCCAGCTACTCGGGAGGCTGAGGCGGGAGAATTGCTTGAACCCAGGAGGCGGAGGTTGCGGTGAGACGAGATCGCGCTATTGGACTCCAGCCTGGGCAGCAAGAACGAAACTATGTCTCAAAAAAAAAAAAAAAAAAAAAAAAAAAAAAAAAAAAAAAAAAGAATTTGTAAGACAGCCTAGTTTCCATAGGCATATTGGATAAAAACTTCTGTCAGCATTGATTTTAATGAAGATGAATGACAAAATAAACTCCAGCGCTTTCTTTATTATGATCTTATTTCTGTCATAATTTTTTGCACAATCCGTTTTTATTTTAGGACTCAGTCAAAAATTTGGGCCAAGGAGACCGATGCGCTGTCGCCTGCAGTTAAGAGAAACGCAACGAACAACTTTATCAATTCATCGCATTATAGTACAGCAGCAACTATACTTTTAAATGATTCGAATCTTGGAGTTTCAAACTGAACCGTTATGTGCCTTTTCTGCGGAGACCGCGGGTCTGAATTTTTTCTGAATTTTTACCTTCATAAACAGCTACAACTGCGCTCTTTGGCATGGCGCCCCCTTTTTTCGTAGCGTTCCCTCGGCCAAACCACTCGAAACTCGCTCAGCGGCGTCGGAATTCCAGGCAGGCGTCACCTTCCACGGCGAACCTGTGACCCACAGCGTCCCCTGGGGCTCTCGGTCCGCGTGGCCGCTTCCTCTTACATCGGTGACACAAGTGACTGGCATCTAGGATCGGCCGGTTTCCTTCCTCACTACTCCCATCAGTGAGAAAGCAATGTGTTGGGGGTCGGGGTGTGTGGCGGCTGAACAGCAGCCTGAAGTTCTCTGGTGGCACTGGAGGGAGCTCCAGAAAAGAGGTCGTGGGGAGAAGACGCACCTTAAACGCCGCAGGGGGCAACATCCCACTGGGGAAAACTGGTACACCTTAAACGCGTAGGGGGCGGACATTCTCTACTAGGGAAAGTGCTGGAAAGGTATATTCTCGGATTCCACTTGTAGCGTGCCGGGAGCGGTCTAAGGCGCTGGATTAAGGATCCAGTCTCTTCTGGGGCGTGGGTTCGAATCCCCACCGTTGCCAACCACTTTTCAATTCTCACTGGGAAGTTTTTAGGAGAATCCCTTTCCAATACTGTTCAGTATGCATGGGTTCTTACGTATCAGCCCATTCTTCTCCTCTTTTGACTTCTGTTTACACGGAGCTAGAGATAACCGTCACAGAACAATGTTCCCTTGTAATTGAGAGGACAGTGTCTCCAGGCTCCCAGATACAGCAATGGACTGACACAAGCAAAAGGAAAATTTAATACACATACTTCTTTTTACAACAAACGAACATGGACGTCGACCCTTGCAATCTGCTCGTTAACTAAAGACAGATTCCAGCTAGTTCCTCGAAGGCTTAATTTTGTTGTTTTTGAGGCAGAATCTCTCTCTGCGGCCCAGGCTGAGTGCAGTTGCACGGATCTCGGCTCATGTAACCTCTGCCTCCCCGGTTCAAACTATTTTCCTCTCAGTTCTCTCCGGACGTGCTGGGATTACAGGTGCGCGCCACTACGCCCTGGCTAATTTTGTATTTCTAGTAGAGACAGGTTTCGCCACGTTGTCAGGCTGTCTCGATAACTCCTAGGCCTCAAGTGATCCTCCCTCCTTGGCTCCCAAAGTGCTGGTGATTACAGGCTTGGAATCACCGCCCGGCCAGCCTGAAGGATTAATTATGTTTGGAATCAGCTGCTGTTCTTCGTCCAGCCTCTCTGTAGTGTGTCTCACTTCTCGCTTGGACTTAGAAAGAGACAACTCTAGGAAAGTGCCAGTGCCTTGCCTTACCACAACTGCCAGACACATCCAGCCAGGATACCTTCTCTGTGGGCTTCTCAGTAACCCCGTATCTCTGTGGTTCCGGGGGGACCCTATCCTCCGAGCAGTTCTGTTCTGCATACTTCCGTCTGGTTCATCTCTAGGACCTTATCTTGGAAGTTGTTTCTCCCTGAAACCTTCCCTAATGTCTCTTTCTTCCTCAGCTTCATAGTTAAAGTTTGGTGAGGGATATGGGATGAGGATGTGGAAGGGACAGCCAGCAGAACGTCCTTGCCCCATGGAAAACTCAGATTTAGCGGGGTTCTCATGGGGGTTCACAAGGATTAGATATGTTATTGGCCCTTAATTAGGGGCCAAACTCCTACTAACAGAAGAGAATTTTCTATGTGTAGATTTGAATGATGTTCCAGATTTAAGAGAATTAAAAAAAAATCAATTATGATTGTATGTTAGAAAGAAGGACCCCCAAAAAATCACAGAATTGTTCCCAACTGGGTTACAGTGCAGGCCACACTGAGCTAATTTTTGTTATTTTTTAGTGAGAGGGGGTTTTGCTACGTTGGCCAGGTGGTCTCAATCCTTACCTCAAGTATCTCCCTCCTGGGACTTCCTAAAGGCTGGGATACAGGCGTGAGCCACACGCTGGCCATTCGTTACTGATTTTGAAGCTAGCCACTTTCTCCATGCTGAATAAATAATCTTAACTTGGTTCAAGACATGTCATCTTTTAAAAACGTATATCCTGGATTCTGTTTGTTACTCATCTCAGAGTTTTCTCACTCATTCATGAATGATAATAGCTGTAATTTCTTTTTTTTTTCTTTCTTTTTTTTTTGGAGACGGAGTCTCGCCTGTCGTCCAGGGCTGGAGTGCAGGTGCGCGATCTCGGCTCACGCAAGCTCCGCTCCCGGGTTCCGCCATTCTCCCGCCTCAGCTCCTGGGACTACAAGGCGCCCGCACGCGCCCGCTTAGTTTTGTATTTTTAGTAGAGACGGGGTTTCCCACTGTGTTAGCCAGGGGGATTGGTCTCGATCTCCGACCTCGGTGACCGCCCGTCTCTCGGACCTCCCAAAGTGCGGGATTACAGGCTGAAGCCACCCGCGCCCGGCCTGTAATTTCCCAGCTACTCAGGAGCTGAGCAGGGAATGGCGGTGACCCGGGAGGCAAGAGCTTGCAGTGAGCTGAGATCCGGCCCACTGTACTCCCAGCCCGGTGACAGAGCCAGACTCCGTCAAAAAAAAAAAAAAAAAAAAAAAAAAAAAAAAAAAAAAAAAAAAAAAAAAAAAAAAAAATTTCCAGCCACGCGCCCAGCGGGGCGCGGTGGCTCCAAGCCTGTAATTCCCAGCACTTTGGGAGGCCAGGCAGGTAGCACGCCTGGAGGTCAGGAGTCGGAGACCAGCCTGGACAACATGGCGAACCTGTCTCTACTAAAATACAAACAAAAAATTAGCCAGGCGTGGTTCCCCCCGGGTTCCCGCCATTCTCCCGCCTCAGCCTCCTGGGACTACAGGCGCCCGCCACCGCGCCCGGCTAGTTTTTTGTATTTTTAGTAGAGACGGGGTTTCACTGTGTTAGCCAGGATGGTCTCGATCTCCTGACCTCGTGATCCGCCCGTCTCGGCCTCCCAAAGTGCTGGGATTACAGGCTTGAGCCACCGCGCCCGGCCTGTAATTTTCCCAGCTACTCAAGACGCTGAGGCAGGAGAATCGCTTGAACCTGGGAGGCAAAGGTTGCAGTGAGCCAAGATTGCACCACTTCACTCCAGCTGGGCGATAAGTGAAACTCTGATCTCAAAAACAAAAAAAAACTTCTTGTGTTGTTTGTTTTCCCTCATCATTCCCTAATGGTTTGGTATTAAGGTTACACAGGCCTCATAAAATGAGTTTAACATTGGGATTATTTTTCCTCGTTTGTTTAGTAGAATTAACTGGTGAAACCATCTGAGCCTGGAGTTTTCTTTCTGGGAATATATATTATAGGTTCTACTTAAATAATTGGTATCAGACTATTCAGGTCTTGTATTTTTTTCCTGTACTAGTTTTAGAAGAGTTTTCTTAAGGAAATATACCAGATGAACCTGGAAAATCTTTTCACCAGAAAGCAAGGAGGCTACTGAAGACGACTTTAGTCATGTTAAACAAAAAAGGCTTGTGCTGATGCCTCTGAAGTCGTCTTACCAAAACCAAATCTCAAACCCCTAGATCTAACTATTAATTTTTAGGACATACAGGGGCAGAGGAACATGTTAAATACTACCAAAGGTGTGCAATAATTAAAATCCAAACTGTGAAACTCAATAGCACCAACCACCTAGTTAATCATTAAATTAATTTCAAGAAAAAAGAGATATGGGGAGAACTTATATGTTAAAAGACTTAAGACACGTACGAACTAATCACAATGTATTGACCTTATTTGAATACTTTTTTTTTTTCTTCTGAGACAGGGTCTCATTCTGTCACCCAGGCTGGAGTGTGGTGGCATGATCATGGCTCACTGCAGCTTTGACCTCCCAATCTCCTCTCCTGAGTAGCTGGGACCACAGTCGTGCACCACCATGCCTGACTAATTTTTGAATATTTTGTAGAGACAGGGTCTTGCTATGTTGCCCAGGCTGGTCTTGAACTCCTGAGCCCAAGTGATTCTCTTGCCTTGGCCTCCCAAAGTACTGGGCTTACAGGTGTGAGCCATGGTGCCAGGCCTGTTTCTTCTCAAATGTTAAGAAAAAAATGGCATTAGAGAAATATTTGAACACCAAATGAATCTTTGATGATGTTGCCAAGTAGATGATTTTGTTTAGGTATGATAACTGTACTAGTGTTAGTTTATTTATATTTTTGGTTTGTGTTTTAGAGATGCGGTCTTGCAATATTGCCCAGGCTAACCTCAAACTTCAGGGCTCAAGGAGTCTTCTCACTTCAGCCTCTTAAATAGCTGGGACTACAGCATAGGCCGTCGTGCCCCTGGCTCTATTATTAGTTTGTTTATTTATTTATTTATTTATTTTGAGATGGAGTCTCACTCTGTCGCCCAGGCTGGAGTGCAGTGGTGTGATCTTGGCTCACTGCAACCTCTGCCTCCCGGGTTCAAGCAATTCTCCTGCCTCAGCCTCCCGAGTAGCTGGGATTACAGGGACCTGCCACCACGCCTGGCTAATTTTTGTATTTTCAGTAGAGATGGGGTTTCACTATGTTGGCCAGGCTGGTCTCGAACTCCTGACCTCAGGCAATCCGTCCGCCTTGGCCTCCCAAAAGTGCTGGGATTACAGGCGTGAGCCACCGCGCCTGGCCCATATTATTAGTTTTTTTAAACAGTCATTATCTCCTATAGACAATTAAATACTTATGGATGAAACACAATTTCTGTCATTTGCTTGAAAATAATCTTAAGCAGAGGGAATGGGTGGGGATACAGATGAAACAAGATTAACCCTGATGTAATAATTGTTGAAGCTGAATGATGTGTACGTGGAGTTCATTTTTCTGTTGCCTTTGCTTTTGCGTGGATTTGAAATGTTCTATAATAAAATTTGTTTTTTATTTATTTATTTTTTTGAGACAGAGTTTCGCTCTTATTGCCCAGGCTGGAGTGCAATGGCACGATCTCGGCTCACTGCAACCTCTGCCTCCTGGGTTCAAGCGATTCTCCTGCTTCACCCTCCCAAGTAGGTGGGATTACAGGCAAGAGCCACCATGCCTGGCTAATGGTCTTGAACGCCTGACCTCAGATGATCCGCCTGCCTCAGCCTCCCAAAGTGCTGGGATTACAGGTGTGAGCCACTGTGCCTGGCCAACAAACTTTATTTTTTTAATAGAAGAGGACTATAAAACCTATGGGAAGCTCTGACAGCACGACTATGACTTGCTTATGTTCACTACAGGTTATCTGGCTAGGCCACTTGCTGAGAAACTCCTGATGTATCTTCAGGTCTATTCTGGTTGGATTTCTCACTGAAAACTGTCTTTTGTCTGGGAGGTGATAGCCAGACCCTCACCTTTCTGGGAGACAAGGAAAGTAGGCTGGAGGCATTGGCATTCAGAATGCTCCTTTTCCCAAATGGAATTCCTGTCCTCGAGTGTGTCTAACCCACATATCCTTTGTTTAACCTTCTTCAGAAAATAAACCTCCAATCTTCTTTGGGCTTGAGGACCTAGGACTCTGCTTGCTTCTTAAATAGCCTTTGACAGACTCTCCTCATTTTAGTCCGTTCATCCTCATTTCCAGGTGTATATGGTGCCACCATTTCTTGAGTCGTTTAAGATTCTATGATGTAAAATAGATTTGTCTTTTTTTTTTAGAAGGAGTCTCACTGTTGCCCAGAGACTGGAGTGCAGTGGTGTGATCTTGGCTAACTGCCACCTCCCCCTCTCCCTCCCCAGTAGCTGGGACTACAGGCACGCGCCACCAAGCCCAGCTAATTTTTGTATTTTTAATAGAGAGACAGGGTTTCACCGTGTTGGCCAGGCTGGTCTCAAATTGCTGATCTCAAGTGATCCTCCCATCTTGGCCACCCAAAGTGCTGGGATTACACATGTAAACCACTATGCCTGGTCAGATTTGTCCTTTACTTGCCCCCTTCAGGCTAAAATTTGGCTTTCTTAGATTCAATGTCATTACTACTTATCCATTTTTCAGTTTCCAAAATTTGTTGTTGTTTCTTCTGTCATTCTTCCTGATTATGAATGGTTTTACTGTAGCATTAGTGTAGTTCTCAGGGGTGAGCAATACCAGATACACGTAGTCAAGCTACAATCCTTACCAAGAAGTATCTTATCATCTTTCTTAAACTTAAATGAAATGGGCATTCTCTATTTCTTTTGTGAAGGTAAAGTAGAAATAATCTCATAATATCAATGTTCCCGGTAAAAATTCTGTGTTTGCATGTAGAATGTAATTAGATTTTAAAAGTGAGTTTACCTGGTGATTTTGTATGTAAATTATAAGTTAGACTAACTCTTGTTTGGTAACTCTTCAGAATTAGAACTACAGATAACTTAGGGTTTCAAGCAACATGTTTTGTCATTCAACTATGAACCTGACCTTTGAATTTCTTTAGCATTATTCTTACCAAACTTATTACCTTAGGGCAGAATCTGTTCCAGTTGAGTATCTTCTAAATGTACAGATGTCCTGTAGCTTCTACTTGTGGACCGTAATTCTATTCTGGGATAGTTGCAGAACAAGATTAACCCACTGCTCATAAAGTAGTCCTTCAAAATTTTCAAGACGTATCTTTTTCACCAGGTAAAAGTCTAAAATTTAATAAAAAAAATACGCTCTCAAATGTTCATTTTATGTGTTTAGTAAACATCAAAAGACTTCTGGAGGTCAGGCTAGTAATTTCTTTCTTTTTTTTTTTGAGATGGAGTCTCGCTCTGTTGCCCAGGCTGGAGTGCAGTGACATGATCTTGGCTCATTGCAACCTCCGCCTCCTGGGTTCCAGCGATTCTCCTGCCTCAGCCTCCCGAGTAGCTGGCACTACAGGTGTGCACCACCACATCTGGCTAATTTTTGTATTTTTAGTAGAGACAGGGCTTCACCATATTGGCCAGGCTGGTCTTGAACTCCTGACCTCGTGATCCTCCCTCCTCAGCCTCCCAAAGTGCTGAGATTACAGGCGTGAACCACCGTACCCGGCCCTTATCTGTGATTTCTAAACCTGTTCTCTCCCTGCCTCCCTTTTCACTTTGAATCTCAGCAATCCTGATACAATATGGAGAAGTACCATTCTAGCTTTATGTTAAAAAAATTGCTAACAATGATTGGTGTTTATAAATTAAAAACTGTTTTGTGCTGAACTGAGGTATAACTTCATGTCTGAAGGATGTGGTGCACGCATATGGGAATTGCCTAGGAAAGCCTGAGCACAGAATTTACTACTTATGTGATCCTGGGCAAGTTTGTTCATCTTTCTGTGCCTCAAATTCCTGATCTCATAGGGATGTTGTATGGATTTAAAAAGTATAAATGTGTAAATCCCTTAGAACAGTGCCTACGACACAGCAAGCACTAATAAGTGTTTATTATTATTAGGAAGTGATTGATAAACTCTTGGAAGTAAATGTGCTCACTGAAAAAATACTGAATAAGAAGGTAAAGGACAATATCTTTGGGGAATCTCACAATTAAGGGTCAGGAAATCAGGAATAACTAATATAGGAGATAGAAGGACCAGTCTACGAGGTAGGAAAAACATAAAGTAACACCAGAATTGTTATACTCAGGTACTGGTCAAAATACTGACTGCTGAGGTCTGAGAAACAGTTACTGGAGAGAGGGATTTCCTACTCCCATCAAGTTCATGGGTTCTCCATACTTGATGTTTTCTTTTCTTATGTCCAGTAAGATTTGAGCTCACTCTAAAAGCTTTTCCACACTCCTCACATTCATAAGGTTTCTCTCCAGTATGAACTCGCTTATGTCCAATCAGAGCTGAGCCCTGACGGAAGGACGTGCCACACTCACTGCAGGTGTATGGCTTCTCACCAGTGTGGATTCTTTTGTGTTGCCTCAGGACTGAACTATGATGGAAGGCCATTCCGCATACCTCACATTTGTGACGCTTCTCTCCAGTGTGAATTCTTTGGTGATTGGTCAAGTTTGACTTCCCACTGAAAGCTTTCCCACACTCTAAACATTTGTAAGGTTTCTCTCCAGTGTGGATTCTCTGATGGACGGTAAGGCAGTGCCGATCTTGGAAGGTTTTCCCACAATCTCCGCATTGATAGGGCTTCTCCCCGGTGTGCTCTCGTTCATGAGCCCGGCGCTTACAGTTATGATGAAAGGCTTTCCCACACTCCTCACACCTGTAACGTTTCTCTTCAGTGTGGATCCTTCTGTGTTTGGTGAGTTCTGCCTTGATGCTGAAGTCTTTTCCACACTGGGGGCACCCATAGTGTTTCTCCCTAATATGGATTCGTTTGTGCTTGCTTAGGTCTGAGCTCCGACTGAAGGCCCTTCCACACTCGCTGCACTCATAAGGTCGTTCGCCAGTGTGGATTCTTATGTGTTTGGTGAGGTCTGAACTCCCGCTGAAGGCCTTCCCGCACTCCTCACATTCATATGGCTTCTCTCCAGTGTGGGTTCTGCCATGGATGGTAAGGGAATGCTTAAACTGGAAGGCCTTCCCACAGCAGTTACATTCGTAAGGCTTCTCTCCAGTGTGGATGAGCTGATGCATACACAGACGGTTCCTGGTCTTGAAGGCCTTTCCACAGTCCCTGCACTCGTGAGGCTTCTCCCCACTGTGGGTTTTTTTATGTCGGCAAAGAGCTGATCTACTGTTGAAAGCCTTCCCACACTGGGTGCAGTTAAAAGGTTTCTCCCCTGTGTGGATTATCTGGTGCACAGAAAGCTGATTTCTGGTCTTGAATGCTTTCCCACACTCATCACACACATGGGGTTTCTCAGCAGAATGAATCTGCTCATGGAGAATTAGATCTGAGTGCCAACTGAAGTTTTTGCCACACCTGGCACATTCATGGAGTTTCTGTGCTGTAAGAACTCTATTACACCGACTGTATTTTGAGTTTGGATTCAGGTTTTTTCTAAGCACCTTCTGGTTCTTTCTTTTTTTGCAGGTTACTTCCTCAGAGCCTTCTTTCTTTTCTCTCAGTTTCTCCCTTATAGGTGTTTTCCATTGATTCTCTAATTTAACTTCCTGAACACAAACTTCTCTAACCTCAGGATCCCGGGAATCAACTTTTAGGAGACTGTTAGATTTCATCCAGTAGGCTTCTTCATTTTCAAAAATCTGTTGTTGTGAACTTGCCTTTTCATTTTCAGGCCACATCTTATCAGTTGACACTTTAACAAGAAAATACAAATGTCAGAGGAAAGAAAATAAGTGAGATGGGAGGGGTGAAGCAATGTTAAGCTGTTTGAAGAGTAAATAACTTTTCCATGCTGGAAAAATTACTAACGTTGTGGCCGAAAGTCAGAACAGGCTGAAATGATGAAAAGTATTGAGATATTTTATTTTTTATTTTCATTTTTTTTTGAGATTGAGTCTCTCTGCCGGCCAGGCTGGAGTACAATGGTGCAATCTCAGCTCGCTGCAACCTCTGCCTCCCAGATTCAAGTGATTCTCCTGCCTCAGCCTCCCAAGTAGCTGGGATTACAGGCGCCTGCCACCATGCCCGGCTGATTTCTGTGTTTTTAGTAGAGACGGGGTTTCACTACACTGGCCAGGCTGGTCTCGAACCCTGACCTTGTGATCCACCTGCCTCGACCTCCCAAAGTGCTGGCATTACAGGTGTGTGTCACCGCACCCGGCCCTGAAATATTTTAAACTCAGCACACTTTATAAAAAATCCTTAAAAACCTACTCCTCCTCTATAGTCTCTTAGTTTAGTGAGTATAAACTCTATATACCTAGTCATGTAAGCCACAAAATGAAATAATCTTCAATTCTGTCTCCCTCATATTTACCCAGCTAACATTTTACAAATTCTACCTGTGAAGAGAGTTACAGAGGAGGTGTTGAAATGCTGATGCAGTCCCTTTTCAAGGAACTGTCTGCTTTGCTCCCAAGGGTGGGCCCTGGAGAGTCATATTTCTGTTATGTGACTCAGCACATCTGGTTGGGACAGATTAGATCTGCACAATACCTGACCCAAACCAGGCCAGATTCTCTCATTCTGGACTTTAGAATTGTGATCTGAAGGCAGGTAAGGCCAGCTCTAAGAGTAGCTCAGTCTTTAGCACTTAAATTTGAGAACTAGTGGTGGTGGGATGGTATTTGGTACAGACAAGGGAATGTTCTGCCATCTGGTCCGAGAAGCAGAGAGGTCAATTTGCCTAGAAAGAAGAATGAAGCTGACTCACAAAGATGCAGGGAATACAGTTGGAAAGAGGGCCCTGATGGTTTCGAGTCTCTTCTAGGTCCTGACACATACTTGCCCTTAGGTCCCATGACACATCCTGAATAATAAATAAATTCGTGTTTTTCTGCTTAAGCTAGCTTGGGTTAATTTCTATTGCTGGCAACCAAAGACTCCAAATACATCTTGTTAATATTATCTCTGAACTCTATCTCTTCCTCTTTATTTCCACTGCCAGGGCATTCTCACTCACTAATTGCTATATCCCTCAAACATCCTTTAGCCTGAATCCCTTCTAATCCATCCTCTACACTGCTTCCAGATTATTCTTTCTGAAAATCAAGTCTAATCATGTCACTTTTTAGCTTAAAATACTTCAATGGCACTCCACAGTTAACCAGACAGGAAGAACGTAAAGCATATGTCAAGAGTCCTGGCTCTAGAGTGAGACTGCCTAGGTTCAAATCCTAGTATGACACTTAATAACTCTTAATACCTGTGTGAACTTGGGAGGACGCCTTCACTTCTCCTTTGCCTCAGTTGCTTTATCTATAAAATGAGCTCTAGGCTACCTATGATAATTAAATGAGTTAATGTTTGTAAAGCACACGCCACACTGAAGTACTTCAATCAATATTAGCTGTTATTATAAGTTCAAGTTTTGCAGTTTAAATTCCTGGAGAAAACTCCCAAAAAACAGACATCATATCATGATCTTGCCCCTTTCTACTACTTATGAACTTCCCCAAAGCTATTCTAAGTCCCTTGCTCTACTCATACCGAACAATTCACAGTTCATATTCTTTTATTCCTCAGTGCTTTCTCACACGTTATTCCTTCTGCGTAGAATGCCTCTCACCTGTCTCAATTTATGAGTACTGGAGTAACTGATACACAGAAGGGTGATAAATATTCTGCGCTTTTTTTCTTTTGAGGTGGAGTCTCACTCTGTGCCCCCGGGTTGGAGTGCAGTGGTGTGATCTCGGCTCTGTCTCCTAGGTTCAAATGATTCTCCTGCCTCAGACCCCCCAAGTAGCTGGGATTACACCCAGCACGCACCACCACATCCAGCTAATTTTTGTATTTTCAGTAGAGATGGGGTTTCACCATATTGGCCAGGCTGGTCTCAAACTCCTGACCTCAGGTGATCTGCCCATCTCGGCCTCCCAAAGTGCTGGGATTACAGGCGTAAGCCACCGTGCCCAGCCTCTGAGTTTGTTTTGAAGGCCAAATTGCAAAAATTTATTAGATAGGTTGCAAAGAACCAATTAGATAATGACAGAATAACTGCCCAAATAGTTTGTCATTGTTTCAATTTTCTTTTCCTTAAGTTTCCTAAATGGGTTTCCTTTCTGGGCCCTTTGGGCTGGACGATCCACCGAGAATGTTCCATAACCATCATGTCACATGAAAATCAAAGGGAACTGAAAGTTTCTCTATTACTCACCTGGGTAGGAGCAGCTTAGGGACTCCTTGTCCTGTGGATCCTGCACACAGGGCTCTACTCCTCGCTCCAGATGAGAGATTAAAGGAGGTTTAGGAAATGGAAATCCTGGTTGCAGAGAAGAAATAAGTGTGTAGAGTAACATATAACTTAATGCTTAGCCCTGATCCTTCTGTTTGCATATGGAAACAGGAAATAAATGTTAATTTAGAGAAAAGGGGTTTTCAGGGGTCTAGTAACATGTAAAAGAACATGTTTGGGGACTTTCTCGGAAAAGTCACACTCAGAAGGAAAGAGAAGGTTCTGGGAAACAGTCATTTGGGCGTGCTTTCCTGTCTTTTATTTTATTTTGTTTTTGTTTAGGAGAATGGGAATCTGTATAGGAAGACTATCAGTTTCAGGCACCTAGAAGGCAGTTCATGACTAGGAGTGGAATACAGAACACCTCATAAAAAAATGAGAGGCTTGAGGAAGCAAGAACCCAGGGAAAACAGAAGCTAAGTGTCTCCTTTTCACTCAGGCAGACTCTCATTCCAAATCAAAAAACAGCAGCTAGGTTAGCCAAAAATTATCTTGCTATGTAACAGAGGCAACTCAAAACTCTTAATTTTGGGGCAAGATCCTGATGATAAAGAATAGGGACTCTGACTTTCAATATGAGACCTCATATACATCAATAAATAAAGCAATTAAATAATAAAAAAAGAAGGTAGAAAGCATTAAGTCAAGTGCAGGGAAGGTCCTTACCAAGTGATACCATGTTCCTATAATTTTCCAACATCACATGCTTATAGAGATGCCTTTGAGCGTAGGTCAGACTCTGCCACTCCCTGTTAGTGAAGTTCACAGCTACATCCTCGAATGTCACTGACTCCTGAAATAATATGCTTCTGTTATCCTGGAGAAAACACCATAGTTTCCTCAGGAAACAGAGGCAGAAGAAAGGAATTTGCAAGAAGGAGGTTTATAGATGTGAAAGGCTCTTCTCTTTTGTTGGATATTTATAAATGAGATGAAAGGGAGCATGGGGTTTTGATAGCAAAAAATAATGAAAGAGAAAACAACCCACAAGTGGTTTATCATGCAACAAAATGTTCCTTATGAGAGGGAGAACCTTGATTTAGGAGTTGCACAGCCAGAGAACGCAGTGAAAATAAGGCCATATTTTGGAGGTAGTGATGTATTTTCAAAGAGGAGGAAAAGGGCCTCAGCTCACTTGGGCCTGGCTCATCAGTGTGATATCTGCTTGTAGCAGGTTTCCTTGGCTTCCATCTTTAGTGAAGGCAGGATACTGAGCAGGTAATAGAGCTGAGGGAAGATAAGTAAGCCAAGAGTCAATTTAGCACAGTATTACTCCTGCATTCATCTTCTCTTCCTCAAATGTAGAAGCTTCTGCAGCTCTAACCTAGGGTTTTAGGCTACTGCCTTACAGTTTCCTTCCTCTTCATTATTTTTCTAGTCTCAGCTTCCAGTGTTGGGCATCTTCCAGTGTTGGGCATCAGGCCCTGGCACAGCAGCCAAGACAGCTCTTGGAAGTGCACTCTCCTTCTCTCTCACCTACTATGTTTTCCTGTGCTCTCTGCCCTGGAATAAACTTTCCCCCTCACCAAACATCTGGTAAAAAGGCCCAAATCACTTACTCCCTGGTTTTGAATAACCCTTCTTCCTGTATTTGAATACTAAAGTCATTTCTTCCAAAATACTTGGGGTAGAAGGAGAGTGAAAGAGTGTGTGTGTGTGTGCATATGTGTTGAACAAAAGCATCCAGAGATGCTTACTTCTTCTGGTAACTTAATGGCTGGTCTACCTCCAGTAGTTTGTTACAAATTTTTTTCCTTACACTTATTAGAGAAGGACCATTCTTCCCGATTTTGCACCTCTTTCCTACTAATTCCCTAGTACCAAGCTATCTTCCCTACATCAATATAGTATAGCACACACAGCATTTTAAAATGCAAAATAAACTTTATTAAGAATGTCCAAGTGTTCAGGTATAATCCATATGATTGGGTGAGAAGTAGTTTTTATTTTATTTTTTTTTTTTGAGACTTCGTCTTACTCTGTCGCCCAGGCTGGAGTGCAGTGGCACCATCTCGCCTCCCTGCAAGCTCCACCTCCTGGCTTCACGCCATTCTCCTGCCTCAGCCTCCCAAGTAGCTGGGACTACAGGCACCCACTACCACTCCTCGCTAATTTTTTGTATTTTTAGTAGAGACGGGGTTTCACCGTGTTAGCCAGGATGGTCTCAATCTGCTGCCTTCATGATCTGCCCGCCTTGGCCTCCCAGAGTGCTGGGATTACAGGCGTGAGCCGCCATGCCCGGCTGAGAAGTAGATTCATATTACTAATTAATAGGGCCTGACTTTATTCCTTGCAGGGCAGCTCAATCTTTCTGTAGCTTCAATGTTTAAGGTGCCTTATTTTTCTTGATAGTTTATCAACACATCCCCAAGTCCAAATCTGAATAATTGCTTTCTGCTATTAAGACACCAGCAGGGTCAAAGTAATCCATTGGTAAGATTTTAGGATCACCCTTTGGCTTTAGACCTTCGAGACTATCATTTCATTTCTACCAAAACCCGATTTTAGAACCAAGCTGATTTCTTTTCACTGAAATTGCCCAAGAAGACTCTTCTTTAGTTTCAGCTACTTACAACTTTTGACCAAGACCAAGGCTGCATCTCAGTCGTGGTGGTTCCATACAGTTTTTTCTCTGTCTCACTTTAAAAGCTCCGAGTTCCTTTATAACTGTCTCAAAAAGTCTAAACTCACCTGGATGGCACACAACTCACAGAAGACACATGTTTGTGCCTTGTTAATGTTACATAACAGTTATTTTCCTTATAACATTAATACACTTAAAGCTCTCAATTGGATGTTTTCAACCATTATTTTATTATGAATATTTTCAAGTACATAGAAAAATTGAAAAAATTATATAGTAAATATCCATATACCAATCACTTACATTCCAGAATTTACATTCTGCGGTATTTGCTTTATCACATACTTATCCATTTATCTATTCCTCTACCTGTTCATTAATGTATTTTATTTTTTGAATAATTTCAAAGTATGTCGAAAGCATCAGTACACTTTACCCCTAAACACTTTAACATATATATCATTAACTGGAAGTTCAATATTTGTTTACGTTCTTTTTTGAGGTAAAATTTGCATATAATGAAATGCACATGTCTTAAATGTACCCTTGGAGAAACTCTGACAAAAGCATACCCCTATGTAACTCATTCTCCTCCATATACGTCCCTGCTGGTTTTTACCGTATCTTCTTCACAACTGGGAAAGGCTGTCACTCATAGTGATTCATAAGCTTTATTTTTTAGCTTTAGCTTTAGAAATTGAAAGGTTAGTTATTCCTCTTAAAAGTGAATTTAGGAAACAGGCTACATGAAAAAACAACATAAAACTTTTTGTTAGAGCACTATACAGATATTTTGTGGGATGAGATTAATACATTTGTATTGTATTATATGATAGGTGGCTATAGAATTTCTGATCCTGAAAATCTACCACAGCAGATTTCAAGATCTTTTGAGAAAAAAAGGACTGGGAGACTCGTGCATCCGAGTTTAGCAATAGCTATTATTTTCTATTTCTAAATTTATAAAAAAGTTATGTTCCATATTATTAATTCTCATTTGTGATCCCTTGTACAGCAGAATTTCAGGATTCCTCCTCTGGATGTTTCAACAATATATCTAGAAACACATTTTATTTTTATTTTTTGCAGGTAACATATACTAAAAAGCTTACTTTTGAATGTGCTACTCCTCTGTCCAAAAGTCTGTGCCTTTCTGGGTCTGATTTTATGACTCCTGAATTGCTATATACCATCTCCTAGGTTGCACCTCCAACAGCATTTTTGTTTTTGTTTTTTTTTTGAGACAGAGTCTCACTCTGTTGCCCAGGCTTGGGTGTAGTGGCATGATCTGAGCTCACTGCAACCTCTGCCTCCTGGGTTCAAGCGATTCTTCTGCCTCAGCCTCCTGAGTAACTGGGGTTACAGATGCATGCCACCACGCCTGGCTAATTTTTGTATTTTTAGTAGAGATGGGGTTTCATCATATTGGCTAGGCTGGTCATGAACTCCTGACCTCAAGTGATCCACCCACCCAGGCCTCCCAAAGTGCTAGGATTACAGGCATGAGTCACCGCGCCTGGCCCACCATCAGCTTTTATACAAATCTTAACCACTTTTCCTCCTCACATAAGCCACCAAAGAGCACAAGGCTTCAATGGGAAAACTTTTGCTTCCTCTTTTGTCACTGCTTTATTTTATATTTCGGAGATATCTACACATCATTTAAAAGTATCAGGGCTCCAAAAAGGTCTGCAGAAATAAAATTGTATATATTCAAATTTTACATGTTGGCAAAATTATGCTTGGGTAGGAATTACTGAATTATACCACAAGTTTTACAAGTGTAAAATATTATGTGCGAATATTTACCATATATCTCAAGTTATACAAATAGTAAATGACTGCACTGAGTCTCTCTGATAAATTGCTTTATAGAATCTTTTATAAATTGATTTTTTTTGAAATTTAAGATACAGACAAAAACTGAATATTTAGTTCCTCTAAGATATTGATCCAAGCCTAGTATAGAAACGAAATAAGACTTTCTATAAATGCTCATTAATGAACAGATTTTTGGGCCCCAGTGTGGCATTTTCCACCCACTCTGTGTCCTTACTCCCTTCTCAGCTGCCATGACTCCTGCCACAATCTCCTGTGTACCTCACCTCTTTCCTGAGGGAGCTGGGTATCCTGGGGGGTCCAAAGCAGCTGGCTTGGTGGTCCTGAACTCTCATCTGACAGCACAACCTATCGCAAGGCATAGAATGAATTCAGGGAAGTTATGAAGGTGAGAAAAACACATAGGAAGATGCAAGCAACCATACAGGTCTATCCATGGAAATTGTCTCCCAGAAATACCAAAAGAGGGAAGAAAATAATGGACTCAGTTCCTAATATCTTATGAAAATTAGAAATGGCATCTACAACTACAAAGCTTTAATGATCACCAAGTCAAGCAGGAAAAACAGTATCGAGGAGGAGATACCTCCAACAGTATCTAGAGTCAGACACACCACCACTCACATTGCTTTCCTTCTTTCTTGGACTCACTTCTCCTTCTTCCTCCTTGTGACGTATCACAGACCCTCCTCTTCTTACCTTCTGCATCTTTTTACCCAGGTTTCTTTAACAGTCTTCCACTGCTGTCCTGGTTTCTTCCTACTGGTCAGATCCAGTTCTCAAACAAGCTGTGAAGTGGCTCCAGTTGATGCCAGCCTCCTTTGGAGAACACATATTTTGGTGGTGCCAGCCAAAGGGCCCTTCTGACCCACAGGGCAGCTGCTGTTTGGCTTAATGTGTCAAACACTGCCCTGGATTTGGGTTTCATTAGCAACACTAAACCAGCTGTGATCTCACTTCTTGTTTCCTTGCATATTTGGTGAAGGGAAAAGAGGAATGTGACCACAGAAAAAAACAGGGAGTCACTGAGAACCTGAGGCAGGAAGACAAACTGAAAATGTGAACACATCTAGAATACAATCTCTATTGCTACCACCTTTTTCTGAGCCACCGTCACCTGCTGTCTCCCCTCCTTTCCATTACTGTGGTAGCCTTCTAACTGGTCTCCTTTCTTCAATCCTTGCCTTCCTCCTGTCTTTCTTAATAGAGCAGTCTGAGTGGTCCGTTTACAACTTGAGTTGGATCATTTAATCTTTCTGCTGAAAACTCTCCAGTGGCTCAACCTTACTTAGAATAAAAGCTGAAGTTCTTACAGAGGTATACAAGGCCCTATTGAATGTGCCCACTACTTCTAACTTCCTTTCCTGCTCACTCAAAATAAAAGCTGAAGTCTTAAGAGTGGCACACAAGTCTACAGGATGTGATTCTCAACACGTTCTACTCTTCTCCCACTCCCTCAATTTTCTTCAGCCACACCGACCTTCCTTCTCTTCCATCTTAGGGCCTTTCCATTGGCTGCTCCCTTCACCTCAAGCGATCTCCACGGCTAATAATCTTGCCTCCTTCAAGTGTTT
Source organism: Rhinopithecus bieti (assembly GCF_001698545.2). Lineage (NCBI taxonomy): Eukaryota > Metazoa > Chordata > Mammalia > Primates > Cercopithecidae > Rhinopithecus > Rhinopithecus bieti. The sequence continues at coordinate 138,531 of NW_016809319.1, read as the reverse complement.
TCTTATATGTCATCTTCCCAAGGAGGTCTACTCTAAATACCTTATTTAAGATTGCAACTTATCCCCTCCTTCCAATCCTGACGTGCCTTACCTTGCTTTACATGAATTCTTCTTTTCTCTATAGCGCTTTATCACTTTCCAATATGGTGCATAAGTTGCTTATTAATATATACACTGTTTATGGTCGTTCTACCCTCGCTAAAATGTAGGCTTTTAGGCTCCGTGAGGGCAGGAATTTTTGTCCTCTTGTTCACTGTTGTATTCTCAATGCCTAAAACAGCGCTTGCAATAGTATGTGCTGGATTAAAAATTAGCTGACTGAATGAATATATGAATGGGTGCTGTAGAGAAGAATAAAAGAATGGGTCAGGGGTGACAAGAGCAAAACTCCGTCTCAGAAAAACAAAAACGAACAAACAAAAAACCAGAATGGGTCAGGGGCCCCTGGGAACAAGAGGAGGGGAGGAGGTAGGGCAGACAGGCGGGACAAGCTCATTTTGGGGAATGGCTTCGAGGGAGGAAACTGCAGTAGACCCCCCTCCTCAAATCTGGCCCCAAAGCCCCGCCCCTGCCTGCAACCCCAGGGGCCCGGGTATTTAGGTGAGGGGGGCGGCGGCGCCAGACTCCTCTCATCTGCAAATCCCGACCCACGCCGGCCGAAAGCACAGACCTTCCCGCAGATACTCTCCCCAAGAAATGAGAAACAGAACTATACAGAAGCTCCACTTCCTAGTCCGCCAATTATCATTTCCGGTGATTTTCTAGGAAAGGCATCAACTCTCTGGTCTAGGCGTTCCCTCAAACTCTCCGCCCTTCTCGTCGCGGCTCAGCCTTCTAGGAGTTCTCGTGCGTTTATGGCGGGTGCGAAGGGGGTGCAGAAATGTTGCACTTTTGCCCCATTTTTCCCATGTAGAGGAACCTCTAGATAGGAATGGACAGAAGTTTTGTGACAAATATATGAAAAAGTTACTTTTAAATATTAACTAAGAAGACAAATAATTGAATTTTTTTCAAAAGCAAAGATTAAGCCTATGCAGAAGTCGAAAGAAAAGTATAATTAACCCGCATATACCCATCATTTACATTTAAAAATACATAAAATTCTGCCACACTTGTTTCATCCATCTCCTTTTTTTTTTTTTTTTTTTGAGACTGGGTCTCGCTCTGTCGCCCGGGCTGGAGTGCAGTGGCCGGATCTCAGCTCACTGCAAGCTCCGCCTCCCGGGTTTACGCCATTCTCCTGCCTCAGCCTCCCGAGTAGCTGGGACTACAGGCGCCCGCCACCTCGCCCGGGTAGTCTTTTGTATTTTTTTTAGTAGAGACGGGGTTTCACCGTGTTAGCCAGGATGGTCTCGATTTCCTGACCTCGTGATCCGCCCGTCTCGGCCTCCCAAAGTGCTGGGATTACAGGCTTGAGCCACCGCGTCCGGCCACATCTCCATTTTTTTTATTGCTGAAACGTTTTAAAGCAAACCCCAAATATGTTACTTTCAACTTCATTATGCATTTCTTTTAGAAAGGATATTTTCCTACAGAATCACAATACTATTATCCCATTTAACAAACTAATTCCTGGTTATCATCTAATACCAAGTCCATATTATATTTCCCTAAATATATACATATGCTTCTTACATTTGTTTTCTTTTTCATTCAAGATCTAAAGTCCATATGTTTAATTTGGGCATGTGTCTTAATTCTTTCAAAATTCACATCTGAATTAGTTCCTCCTTCCATCCTTCTCTTCCCCTGCCCCTCATATAGTCAACTAATTGAACACATTGGGACATTGTCCTAAATGTTCTACATGCTGGCTTTGTCTATTTGTGTCCCCATTTTATTAGTTTCTCTAGCCTTATATGTCCTGTAAAACTTGATGTTACCTCTAAAGGTTTGATTACAGTTAGTTAGGTTTAACTTTGTTGGTAAGAATCCTTAGGTGGTGCTATATACTTTTTGCCATACATCAGGGAGCATATAATGTTTTTGATGCTAAGATTGACCAATGGGCTTAATACGTGATAGCTGAATCCCTCAATGTAAACTTTCCCACTGGTTTTAATCTGATAGATTCAGCCACCGATGATTTTGCCAAAAGCAACCATTTCAATAGAGGTTGTAAAACTGTAGTTTTCTAATTCAATAAGTTTTTCACATTTATTAGTTAGAATTCCTGTATAAAGAAAAACTTTCATTCATCACTTTAACAACTCAGGGCTATTTGGTTATCCTGAAATGTAGTTTGTACAGGAAAGACAGACTGTTTAATTTTCAACATAATTGCCAATTTTCAGAAAAAGCAGTTGTGCCTTAGGTGCCATCAATGGTAACCATCTTACAATGTGATAGCCATCCTACAAAATGCCTGGCTGGGCCCTACTGTCCAGCATTCACATCCTTGTGTAGCCCCCTTCCACATTGTACCAGGGTTGGTTTGTGTGACTGGATGATCTGGTAAAAGTGATGCTATGTTTTTTTTTAATTTGTTTTGTTTTTTGAGACAGAGTCTTGTTCTGTTGCCCCGGCTGCAGTGCAGTGGTGTGATCTTGGCTCACTAAAATCTCCACTTCCCGGGTTTAAGTGAGTCTCCTGCCTCAGTTTCCCAAATAGCTGGGACTACAGGCATGCACCAGCATGCCTAGCTTATTTTTATATTTTTAGTAGAGATGGGGTTTCACCATGTTGACCAGGCTGGTCTTAAGCTCCTGGTCTCAAGTGATCTGCCTGTCTTGGCCTCCCAAAGTGCTGGGATTACAGGCATGAGCCACTGCACCTGGCCGATGCTCCAATATTAGGTTATAAAATAATCTATGACTTCTGTTTTGGTCTCTTTCTCTTTCTTAGATCACACACCCATGAGAAAGCCAAATGCCATGTTGTAAGGAGAGGCCCATGTGGTGAGGAACTGAAGCCTCCTGCCAGCAGCCACATGAGTGAGTTTGGAAGTGGATCTTTCTGTGTTAGTAAAGCCTTCAGATGACTGCAGTCCGGAATGAAGTCTTGGGTGCAACCTTAGGATATACGCAGAACCACCAGCCAAGCTGCTCCCAGACTCTGGTCTGCAGAAACAGGGGAATGGTTTTGAGTGAGGAAACTGCAACCAATGTTTGGTTCTAAGTTTTAGGATAGTGCATCAGTTGATAACTAATGCAGAATTTTGTTTTCTCTTTTTGCACATCTTTAATGTACAATCTTTTGTGCAACTAATGCAAAATTTTGTTTTCTCTTTTTGTGCACATCAAGTGTTCTGCATCAGTTGATAACTAATGCAAAGTTTTGTTTTCTCTTTTTGCATATCAGTATGAACACATGGATTTAAAAAAGTACATTCAATGAGTCTCAATCAATTGCAGTCGTTATTCTTTTTAATGTTCAAATTATTTCATCTTTGATCAGTGGGAGTCCCTTTATTTTATCTCCTGTATCCTTTTCATCCAACTTTAAGTGTCTTTGCTTTTTTCCTTTATGGCAAGATAAATGTTTCAGACACATGTCATACATTTCCTGCCTCAGACCTGGAATCAGCCATTTTTCCAAGGTGTTCTGGTGCTTTCAATGCAGGCAACGATTGCATACCTTTGTGAATAGTCATGGTTAGCTACTTTAAAAATGTATCAAAATGAAATAAAATTTGCTTAAGTATGAGATTAAATCGAGGCTACCCCACTCACAATATGTGTGTATCGTACCTTAGACACACCCTAGTTTGTCTATCTACAAAATAGGTCCAGTGTAAATACCTAAATTTCAGAGCTGTTATAAGGATAAATTATATGGAAATATAATGTGTTAAGTTATGGAAATCACTTAACACAATGCCTGGCATCAAATTTCGTGATCAGAATAATTGCAAACCTGGAAGATACTATAATGGTAATGAGGCACACTTTCTTCATTTTACACTTGAGAAAATTGAGGCCCAAGAGATTAAAAACTTGCTTGAACATACAAAGGAGGATAAAATTAGAAGAGAATCTAATGACTTCACACTCTTGGATCTCATACCTAGGCTACTTTGGATATAAATGCAGCCTTTCCAGCCCAGTCGGGTCTTGTTTATTCAAAGACAAAGGAGGTAAGAAAACACTTGGCCCAGTACTAATAAAGTGGTGTTATGGGAAGCGCAACAACTTTATATTGAGAAGATTTGGTTCCTGATTCTGCAACTTGTTAGCTATGACACTGTGAGCAAGTTACTTAATTTCTCTGTGTCTTAATTGCTGCATCTGTAAAATAGTGAAAACAAATCCCTTATGCACAAGTTCATTGTGAGAGGGTTAATATACACATATTGTATATGAAAATGCTTGACCATATTACTTGCTGAATAAAAATCATTATACAAAAATAATTTCTTCAATTCCCCAATTTTATAAATTTTTTTTCTCATCTAGTGGAAATTGGCATTTTAAGTAGAATGATCCCTAAGGATACTAAGTCTATAATTTTGTAAATGACTTCAGTGAATACTGTGCAAAGGCACTGTGCAGGGAGCTACAGGAGAGATGCTATGCATGATCATCTACCCTCCAGGCTAACTGGGTACAGTCTTCCTTTCCAATGTTAATCTACTTAACAGTAATAATGTCCAGTTCACATATTTTTGTGTGATACATTCATGAAAGACTGCTATATCTTTGCTGTTATAAAGATACTTCCACAGTAGACCCTTAGCGTATACTTTAATAATCTTGTTCGATTGACAGACATTTATTTACACTATTTGTTCTTGGCTAACCACAATCGCTCGTAAAATATCTCCTAAAATAATTAATACTGGAATTTTGCCAAGGATCCGTGTCAAATTTTTCATCCTGTTAATTCCACAGTCCACCTTCTTACTTTTTGAAAATTTGGATATTTGTCAGACTTGGGCATTTGTTGCACTGCTCAAAAATGGACTTCAGGGATCCTGTGGCCAATCCTCCTGAACTTTAGGATGCTTTAAGCTGGGCATGAAAACTTGTAGTTACTCTTTTACTATCTTCCTTATGTAAATGTTTGTCCTACTATTCTCAACTTGAAGGTCATGACACTTGATGGAGATATGAAAGCCTGATTAAGTAATTCTATGGCCCTTCTGCCATCTGTCAAAATTACAAAACTCATTTCCTGGGGCTTTTGAAAAAAAAAAACAGCAAATATTTCAGGCATATTAAAGAGTAATATAAAGAACACTCAACATCTAGCTTAAGACATAGAAGATTATACACACAATTAAATCACCGTGTCTACTCCTCACCAATTCCTTCCCTCTTCCTTCCCAGGTTAACTACTATCTTGATTTTGATGTTATTATTCCCATGCATGTTTACATATTTTTAGTATGTATGTGGGTAGCCACAAATATTATATAGTGTAATTTACATATTTTACAAATTTTATACAAATAGTTTCACTTTGTACATATCCTTTGAGCTCTAAAGACTTGATTTCATTTTGGTTCAATATTTTTGGCAAGAATACATTATAGGGGTTACTATGTAATTTGTACTCAACTTTATGGTTTTGAGATTTATCCTTCATGAAAAACGTGGCTCTAGCTCATTCATTTTAACTGCCATAGATAGGTCTTTCCATTTTCCTTCCAATAGTCTTTTTAATTAACCTGATTGTTTTCAGTTCAACTCAGAACTTGCTAGTAAGTATTTTTTTGTCTTTGATACTTCATTTAAAAAATATTGGCAATCTTTTTGAAATAATTGTTTTCTTGGAATTTTCCCTTCTAAAAGGGTAATTTCCCATAATTTTTGGTAGAAAGTTTACATTCTAATGTGGGAAAGAACAATCTAAAAAGTACACAGAGGAAACTTAAATGCATATTATTAAGGGAAAGAAGCCAATTTGAAAAGGCTACATTCTGTATGATTTCAAGTGTATGACATTCTGGAAAAGGCAAAACTATGGAGACAGTAAAAAGATCATGTATGTAGCATCTTAAACAAGGAAAAAAAGATCAGTGGTTGCCAGGGGTTGGAAGGGGAGAAGGATGACCAGGCCGAGCACAAGGAGATTTTTAGGGCACTGAAAGTGAAAATATGATTATGTAATGGTAGATACATGTCACTATACATTTGTCCAGACTCCAGGTGATTGTCAATGTAGGTTCACCCCTCTGGTTGGGGATGCTGAGAGTGAGAGAGCTATACATGTATGGGAGCAAGACATATGGTACATCTCTGTACTTTCAGCTCAATTTTGCTGTGAACCTAAAACGGCTCTAAAAGATAAAGTCTAGTTAAAAAATATTTATTACTTCCCCAAACTTTTAAATATGTCTTTTGTGTTTAACCTTATTACTTACATATATGGAACACTTTTCTGTTCAAGGTTTTGCTCATAATCATTATATTGAAACATAACATGATAAAATATATTATAGAAAATACCATACATTGGAAATATATTTTGAAAATACAGGATACATTACTTATGACGTATGCTCGTTGGCCTTCATGACTAAAAGTTATAGCACACTTAAATGTATATAACTCATGGTTCTTTTTAAAATAAAGCTACTGAGAAGAACCAAATGGTGATATATCAGGAAAAACTGCTTTGCGTCAATTCTTTTCAGACTCATTTCAATTCACTCATTCAACAAATATTTCTAAAAGCAACTGTTCTAAGAGTTTGTAATAACGGTTAAAGATCTCTGCCCCTTGGAGTTTACATTCAAGTAATTCTAATTAACTCGTGCTTTCTTTTTCTTTGTTTTTCTCTTTGTACACTGAAGAGGATAAATTTCATATTTAAGCTGGTCTGTTCCCCCAAAATGATAACAGTCCAACATTGGCCAAGCTGATTCAGACAGCACAGCTTCCCGGGCTCTGCGGGGCTGGACCAAAGAGAATAGTCCTCCCCTGTCCTAGAAGAGCGAAGCACGTGTTACCATGGAGGCTGCGCAATGGAAAAACGTTCGGTTTTTTGTTTCTTAGCCTCGTATGGGGTAGTGTTTCCCTCGACTTCGCCTGGGGAGAAGGGGGCGGGAGGGCTTTGGGATATACTTTGGCCACACAGCCGGGAACCTGAGGCTGCGGGGCAGGTCCGCGTGGCGGCGTCGCATCCGGGCGTGGAAGCCCGTTTGCTGGAGCTCTGGGGCGGGGCGGGGCGGGGCGGGGAGGTGGGTAGAGCAGGTCCTGCCGGCAGAGGCATCTTATTTTTAACCTCTTCTCGGCTGTTTTTCTCTCCTCCATTTGCTCCTCCTCCTTTAAGCCATCCTTTAATATTTGGTAAACATTTGAATAGAGCGCGCTTATTCTGGGTCAGGTGTCGTTTTAAATGCTTTATGTGTGTCAACTCATTTAATGCTCAAACAATCCAATGGGGTAGGTATTATCATTATGCCAATTTTTAGATAGGCAACCTGAGGCCTGGAAAAGATGATAAACTTGCCCACAGTGTCACAGCTGGTGAGTTGAGGATGGGACACCCCGGCAGTGTGGTGCCCGCATCTGTGCCTTTTTTTTTTTTTTTTTTGAGACGGAGTTTCACTCTTGTTGCCCAGGCTGGAGTGCAATGGCGCGATCTCGGTTCACTGCAACCTCCGCCTCCCGGGTTCAAGCAATTCTCCCGCCTCGTGTACCTGGGATTACCGGCATGCGCCACCGTGCCCGGCTAATTTTGTATTTTTGGTAGAGACAGGGTTTCTTCATGTTGGTCAGCTGGTCTCGAATTCCCGACCTCAGGTGATCCTCCCGCTTCGGCCTCCCAAAGTGCTGGGATTATAGGCGTGAGCCAGACTTTTTTTTTTTTTTTTTTTTATACGGAGTTTTGCTCTTTTTGCCCAGGCCGGAGTGCAATGATGCAATCTTGGCTCACTGTTATCTCCGCCTCTGGAGTTCAAGCGATTCTCCTGCCTCAGCCTTCCGGGTAGCTGGGATTACAGGCACCTGCCACCACGCCCGGCTAATTTTTGTATTTTTAGTAGAGACAGGGTTTCACCATGTTGGTTAGGCTGGTCGCGAACTCCCGACTTCAAGTGATCCGCCCGACTCGGCCTCCCAAAGTGCTGGGATTACAGACTTGAGCCACCGCGCCCGGCCAAGTTAACAAAGTGGCATATATAGCAATTCCATTAGTACAGAATGAATAATAGTTTATAAGAAAAGACAAATAATTCATTCCTGGTTTGACCAGATTTGGATCAAAGTTAATCAGAGGGGTTTCCTTTAGAGGGGAGTTAGGTGGTTTCTTATAGAAGAGGAGTTTAGAGTTATAGTTTGAAGGAAGATAGTGAAAATAATCTAGCAGCTAAAAGAGAATGTTTTCAAAGTGAGGTGTGGGACGTTAGGCCAGGCTGAACAGATTTTTTGAGTTACATTTCATTTCTGAGCTCCTATGGTGGGATCCTGGGAGACAGAATCTGTTCTTTTAGCTTCATCGTTTTCAGTTTGTGGGGCACTCTGAGGTTGTCAATCCCTATCTTTGTGAGCGCAGGCTTTTCCATTCACTGTTTTGCCATATATTTTATCTCCCTTTATTTCCTACTTCAACGCATTCTCTTTTCCCTTTGTCTTTCTCAGATAACTGTAGCCCAATCATTTTTTTAAAAAATTAATTTTGTGTTAGTTTTTGCTTCATAGTATTTAAACAATTTTTAGCCTTAGACAACTTCTTATCACAGCTCATTGTTCTTCCATATCATCACTATCCATTTTTCCCCAATACAAATACATTAAACAAGTAACATTTTCTTTTTTCTTTATTTTCCTCTGTCCACCTCCTTTTCTTCTTTCCTTTTGCTTCCTTCCCGTCTCTCTTTCTCTCCTCTTTCTAGGTGTCAAATATTAAGACTAACATTGGGGGTGAAGAATCAACTGAAAAAGTTGAAAAACTAAGTGTTGAAAATGAGGAGTCCACTGGGTCATCTTGAAAAGTGCCCAGAAGAATCAGTATGAAAATCCACAGGAGAAACATTGAAAAATAAGAATAGAAATTCTAAGGAGGTGAATGACAAAGTTAAGAAAATTTTAATGAACATGACAGAACAAAAAGGTAAAGATTTAGAGGAAAGCTTGCATGTAAGCTCAAAATATGCCACGTATAAGAGAGTTCCTAATGGACATAGTTTCTGTAAATGTAGCACAGGTCTACAAATGCCTAAAAGTGTCTGTTGGCAGTCAGACCTTATCCATGAGGAAATGGATGCCACAGAGGAACCTTGTGAGTGTGATAAATGTGGAAAAGCTTTCAGGGTGACCTTAGCCCTCACCCTACATAAAAGAATCCACAGTGTTGAGAAGCCTTATGCATGTGAAGAGTGTGGGAAGGCCTTCAGCCAGAGGTCTGCCCTAACCCAACACAAAAGAATCTATAGTGGGGAGAAACCATGTATGTGTGACCAATGCCACAAAACCTTCAATGGGAACTCAGATCTTATTAAACACAAGACAATTTGCACTGGAGAGAAACCGTATGAAGGTGGGGACTGTGGGAAATCCTTCAGGAATATCTCGGCTCTCATTGAACACCACTGAATTCACACTGGGGAAAAGCCTTTTGAATGACATGAGCGCTGGAAGGCCTTCAGTAGCAGGTCAGTGTTTTCTCAGCATAAAGGGATTCACAATGGAGGGAAACCCTATGAGTGCATTAACTGTGGGAAAGCCTTCAAGACCAGAAATTGCCTTACCATGCACCAGAAAATCCACAATGGGGAGAAGCTTTATAAATATAGTGGCAAGGCCTTGCCATTTAGGCACTGCCTAAGGTGCATCAGAGATTCCACACTGGAGAGAAAATCTATGTATGTGCAGTATGTGGGAAGGCCTTCAGTGGGAGTTCAGACCTTACCAAACACAAGAGAATCCACACTGGAGAAAAGCCCTACCAGTGTGCCGAGTGTGGGAGGACTTTCAGTTGCAGCTCTGACCTTAACAAACATAAAATGATTAACAGTGGAGAGAAACCATATGGTTGTAACCGGTGTGGGAAGACCTTTGGTGGGAAGTCAGAATTTACCAAACACAAACGAGTCCACACTGGGGAGAAGCCTTATGAGTAGCAGGAGTGTGCAAAAGACATCAGTTACAGCTCAGGCCTTAGGCACTACAAAAAAGTCCGTACTGTGGAGAAATCCTTTGGATGTAAAGAGTGTGGGAAGACCTTTCATCAGAGCTCAAAGATGAGCATACACAAAAGAGTCCATGCAGTAGAGAAACCATGTAAATGTGAAAAGTGTGGGAAAGCTTTCAGAATGAGTTCAGATCTCAATGGACATAAATTAAGAAAGCATACTGAGGAGAAATTCCTCGAGTATGAAAGTGAAAAATCATTAAGTCCAATGTCCTTTCCTTAGTCTCATCCTCCCTGCAAAATCTACCTCCCTGCAAAATTTGACAACACGGAGCCCTTAATTTTTGGGGGGAACGTAAACCTGTTTAATATTGTATATTGCTTCTTGATATTCCTAATTGTTCTTATCTTAGCCTACTTTTTTCATAGCTCTCAATAATTTCTAATATTCTATATGTATTATTTGTTTATAATGTGTATTATTTTACTTCTCTGTTAGAGTATAAACGCCATCGCAGGCAGGGCACTTTATCTCTTGTTTACTGATTATTCTAATCCACTAGAATCTTGCCTGGTAAATGATGAGGGTGGGAGGAAAGGGGGGAAGCAAAATAAATATTTTTTGAATGACATGAATTCCTTGATTTCCGTGATACTTTTTCTAGGTTGTCTCCAGCTGTCCTTTCCTCTTGCCTTTACTTGCTTCTTTTGGTCTCCTCATCCCTAAGTTGTGGCTGTGCATCATGCACCATTCAGGAATTTTCATTGCCTACATCACCTAATTACCTGTATCTTCTTCTGACTTTAGCTCCCCTCTTGTTTGGCTAAATGATGTTCTGCTATCACTTCTAAGTCAACAAGATATTTAATGTAAATAAAACACACACATGCTAGTTTTGTATTCAGTTGGACATTTCAAGGAAAATTATGGGAGGGGAAAATAAATAATTGTGTTTATGCCATTCTCTTGCCTGAACGTTCTCTTCCTTTTATCTCAGGAATGTTGGCAAATAATGTCAGTGCTATATTTAAAGTCTATCCTGAAGCTAGATGTGGTGGCATGTGCCTGTAGTCCTAGGTACTCGGGAGACTGAGGCAGGAGGACTGGTTGAGCCTAGGAGACTGAGACTATGATGATCTATGATTGCGCCACTGCACTCTAGCCTGAGTGACAGGGTGAGACCCTGTGTCAATCATTAAAAAACAAACACAATCCTGAATCCATTTGTTACTATCTAGGTCATACCATTGGTTGCCCTGCTTATGCTGTTGCCTCCCTACAGTGTAGACTCCAGACACACTCCACAGAGCAGCCAACAGTATTATTTAGAAATGCAAGTCAGGTGATGTCGTTTAAAATTCTCCAGTGGCTTCCCATAACTTTTCCCTCCATGTTAAACAAAACTTTTGGTCACATTTGCTTTATCTCTTTCTGAATCATCTGAAAATAAGTTGAAGATATCATGATACTTATTCCTAAACACTTCAGTATGCCTCTTCTGAGAATAAGGGTATTCTCTTTGATAATCACAGTATCATTATCATACCTAAGAAAGTGACTAATAATTCAATAAGTCTAGTATCCAGCCTATATTCAAATTTTTCTATTGTCCTTGAAAACCTTTTATAGTTGCTTTCTTCCCCTATCAGTCAGAATCCAATTAAGGAAAATACATTGCAATTGTTACATCTCTTTAGTCTATTTTCATCTAGAACGATACTGTCCAGTATGGTAGCCACTAGCTATGTGGCTCAAATATGACTAGTCTGAATTGAAAGCACTCGAATGTGACTAGTCTGAATTGAAATGTGCTGTAAGTGTAAAATACACATCAGTTTTGATTTCTTACAGAAAAAATATGAAATATCTGAATTTTTATTTTGACTAATGTTAAAATGATAATATTTTGAATATATGGGTTGAGTAAAATATATAATTAAAATTAATGTTTATTTTTAATTTTTTAGACATAATACTAAAATACTTACATAGGTGGCTTGTATTTGTGGCTTACTTCATATTTCTATTGGATACTGTGAATCTTGAGCAATTAACTCACCTTTTTCTTTCACGACATTGACTTTTTAATGAGTCCGGGAAAGTTGTCTTGTAGAATATTTCACATACTGAATTATCACTTTAGAATAAAAAGTGGTACTGGTTGACTATCCATAATCTGAAAATCCGTATTCCGAAATGCTCCAAAACTTTTTGAGCGCCAACATAACTCCACAGATTGTCCACGTGAGTGACTGAGAGAGTGACACCTTTGCTTCCTAATGGTTCAGTGTATACAAACTTTGTTTCATGCACAAAATTAGTTTTAAAAATTTTGTAAAATTACATTTAGGCTGTGTGTTTAGGGTGTATATGAAGTATAAACGAATTTTGTGTTTAGACTTGGGTCTCATCCCCAAAACGTCTCATTATTTATATGCAAATATTTCAACATCCTAAAAAAATCTGAAATCTGAAGCACTTCTGTTTCCAGGCATGTCAAATAAGGGATGCTTAAACTGTGCATGAATATAAGGGCCCTCCTGATTGTCTCTTTCCCTGCTGCTGCTATAGGGAGCCTCTCCTACGATTCTTCCACTTCTTCCACACTGGCTTCCTTCCTGTTCAGCAAACACATCAAACATTTCCATTGCAATTTTCTGGGAATCCCATAATTTTCACAACACTGATTCCTTTATTTCATTTAGATCTGTGCTCACATATCATGTACTCAGAGAGACTGTCCGACCATCCTCTCTAAATTAGCATTTTCCATCGCTCTCTCCTTGCCCTGCTTTATCTTTCTTAATAACACTTACGACTGATCTGACATTTTATTGTATATTTGCTTATTATCAGGGTTATAATAACCCCCGTTGCCTCAGAATGTTACCTTATCTGGAAATTGGGTTGTAAATGCAGTTAAGGTGAGTTCAGGAGGGTGGACCCCAATCCAATATGACTGGTGTGCTGATAAAAAGGGGGAAATCTGGATACAGATACAGGGAAAGCACCATGTGAAGATGAAGGCAGAGACTGGGGGTGATACAAGCCTAGTGATTTCAACAATTGCCAGCAAACCACCAGGAGCTGGGAGAGAGGCTTGGATCAGATTCTTTTTCACAGTCCTCAGAGGAACCAACTCACCAACACCACGGTCTTGAACTTCTAGCCTCCAGACTTGCGAGAAAATAGATTTCTGATTTTAGGCCACCTAAAGTCTTATGGTACCTGGTTACAGCAGCCCTAGGACACCACTACATATCCCCACATAGCACATATATTTCCTTTTCTGTTGCCCACATTGAAGTGCAGTGCAGTGGTGTCATCTCAGCTCACTGCAACCTCTGCCTCCCGGGTTCAAACGATTCTCCTGCCTCAGTCTCCCGAATAGCTGGGACCACAGGCATGTGCCACCACGCTCAGGTATTTTTAATTTTTTTTTGTATTTTTGGTAGGGATGGGGTTTTGCCATGTTGGCCAGGCTGGTCTTGAACTCCTGACCTCAGTTGATCCACCTGCCTTGGCCTCCCAAAAGTGCTGGGATTATAGGCTTGAACCACCACGCCCTGCCTAACATATGTATTTTCTTTTCATGTTCTCTAAGGATTGGGATTCTTTTCATTTTCTCAGACTGGAAAGGACAGTTAGCACTGACATTGAACACTCAACATGGTATGATCTCTTGAGAAGATTAAGCAGCGATTTGATGGCAGATTGATCACTTCGAACCCTTTTTATTAATACCTTGCAGTGGGCAGAGACTCATCCTTATAGGGATTTATATGCATTCTAGGTATAGTTTTGCCTTCCCTGTCTCCAATGCCCCTGCTAATACTACCCAAGGACTCACAATGTCTGATGTACTGCTACGGAACTTTGCCTTACATCTCAGACCAAGGGACTCACTTTACTGTGAAGGATGTGTTACAAAGGGCACATGATCGTGGTATCTACTGGTTGTACCTTATTTTATATCACACAGAAATGGCAGCCTGTTTCCCCCCAGCTTTGCCAACATAATAATTAGCAAAACCTTTTAATTATGTGAATTAATTGTGAAACTGACAACCGTGAAATTTTAACTAGATAGTAGAGAAACTGGAACTGGGAAGACCAGTTAGGAAGCTGTTTGGAAACAAAGATACACATGAGTTTTAAAGCTGTGGGTTAATGTAGATGTTGATGTGATTACAAGTCTCTGTTAAAAGAGTTTAGGGTGGTTTTAGTTTGAGGTGGTTTTAGATTATTATTTTTGCTAAAGAATCCAGAAATGACTAAATTTCTGGATTACCCTGTCAATCACTTCTGACACTCTACGCATATGTTGTTCCTAAAGAAGTTGAACAAAAGGAGTGATAGCCAAATGGGACTAACTATAATAGCTAATATTTATTAAGCACTTATTAATACTTTACTAAACATATTGTGTGTATATTTTACTTAATCTTCTATGGGGCAATAAGCAGAACTAGTCAGAAATGATCCTGGGATCTCACTCTAGATTGCCCAGGAAATGAGCTAGCTAGAACTGGGGTTTCCCGCTCCTCTTGGAAAGAGAGGTTGCACCTAAATTTAGCTTCGCATGAGATCAGCTGTTTACACTCCCTAATAGGAGGGGGCTGCAACTCTCCACAGGATGCATGGTCTCCAGGTGTTGGGCATCTGGTCTTTCTCAGATGCTTCCTCAGCTCTGCTGGCATCTAAACCCAGACTGCCTGGCAATCAAGTAGTCTGCTTGTTGTCTTACTGAAAAGTGGTGTTCAAGTTTATCCTTGAGCAGATAGAACAATTGGGTCAGGACCAGAGCCCCAACCTATTGCATGTCAAATGGCTTGTTCTTGCCCCTGGTTCACCTCTCCATGGGATCATGAGAGGATTGAGAAGTCTATGCCTCTTGTGCCTGATTCTTGGTTTCTAAGTTTCCCCAGTAAATCTTATTCCCGTTCCTTAACTCATACTATGTGATATTGTAGAATTTATTGCAAGGCCTATTGTACCACATCCTTGCAGCAAATTTATGACTTAGAAATTACTATTTCTATCTTAGAGATGAGGAATATGAGACACAGAAAAAGTCACATAGCTGGTAGGTGGTAGGATTTGAAACCAAGTCATCTGATTCCTGAGCCTATGATCTCAAAAACTTTGTTAAACTAAATGGAACTACTAACTTATAAAGAGCTAAGTGAGTGCTCAGATAATCAAAGAATCACCCATGGAGAAGTTCAAATCTCATGCAGAAGTTCAGATCTCAGTTGGAGCATGTAGCCTAGATTTAACCTCCAGTGGTGCCTTTAACTTTCTCCTAAGTCTTAGGCTTGTGTCAACTGCTGGCCAGCTACATGGAGGAAATAAGTTGAGAAAAGGCAGGAAGCAACATGGCTGGGTCTCCAGAGAAGATCCAAGCTCAGCTGTGTCATGCTCTGTGGGCCCAGAGGAGAGGAAAAGCAAGACAAAGTCTTAAACTTTCCGCCAGATATCAAGACCTTGTTGATGTCCTAGAACATGACCAATCAGATTAGTGATGGCTCTACATTGGAAGAGTAGCTGAGAAAGGATTAAGTTGAGGCAGGCCTGGTGTGGGCAGATGTTGAATGTTTCCCACTACCCCTTCCAGCCCACTGCAAGAATATTTTTGTTTGTTTTTGTTTTTTGTTTTTAAAATACACTCAAGATGAGCTCTATTAGTCATTTCCTCATCTCACTTGTTATTCCAGTTAAGCAAAACCTGAAGGACAGAAAGATCACAAACTTATTAATCTCTGGACAAACCTAGTTCAGGGCCAGAATCAGGAGGGTGAATCTCAGGAGGCTGTAATCCAACTGACTGCAAATAGGATTTTGGAATAACAGTTTCTGAGGTGTCATGAAGAACTGTCAGCACTTGTATCTGTTCTCTTTCTAATAGAATTTTTAGTTTCTTCTATGATCCCAAATTTCATAAACTCATACTATAACCAGGAAGTAGGCAGAAATGTCCTTTTGATGAAACAAATAATCAGAAACTTTTCTAGTAATCCTCTTTGTGTATTTTTCCAGCCACAGAACTGAGCCATTCATTACCCAAAGCTAAACCCTGCCTGCATGGTAACGCTTTTGTAGATGGAATTCTTTCTCTCCTATACCCCCTTTTTCCTGCAGTCCCTTATACCCTCCCAATACCAGTGTGACTCAAGGGGCCTTCAGTTCTGTCCTAATTCAGTCTCTCACATTCAGGCTGCGCCTCCTGAGGCGTCAGAATGCGTGAGAAGGCTCTGTTCCTTCAGGGAACGTTTTCTTTTGGTAGGGCCATCTCACCGAGTCAGGCTTACTAATTATGTCCCAGAATAGGCTCAGCCTCTGGCCTTTCACTGAGCTTAAAGAGCTCTGGAGAGCTAAAGGACGCAATTCCACTCAGTCCCCCTGGGCTTGCTTTGTTACGGCATTTGCCGCCAGCCTCCCGCCCCCGGACGGCGCGCCTCTTCTTCCCTCCGCGCGGGATCTCGTCTTGCTTTTCCGCAGGTGGTTGCGGGAAGACGTACAGGGAAGGGTCGGGATGGTGCCTGAGGTGGTCACGACCACACCCAGGGCTGCACCCTCATCAGAGACACATCTAAGTTACTACAAGGCCAGAGACACCAGAAAGAGGAAGACTCCAGGATATTCCGAGAGGAGTGGAGGCAAATGGGATCGACTGGCTTAAAACGTGCCCTCCGGCTCGGAATCCCGCGTCTGGGGGAACGGAGACCCGGGCACACCCCACTTGCTTGTTCGGTGGCTCCTCACAAATTACGTGGAGGGGGAGCTCTTCCAGACCAAACTTGAGTTACCCTCGTCTCCCTTTCCCACACTGTCCCAGAGAAGGGAGTTGTCTTGGTCACTGTTAAGAGCTGAAAGGAACTCCGAGGCTCTAAGTGGCCCTGGAGTCCAGGCTCGCCGGAGGCACCGAGCGTGTGCGGGCCGGGAGCGCCGTCTTCTGGGGAAGGAGTGTCATTGGTTACACTTTTTTGTTTATGTTGCGAATCGATGAAAGAAAAACTGTGTGACGCTTCAGAGATGGGGATCCCCAAGGAGGAAGAGAGAACAGCGATCAGGACCTTAAACCTCACACCCGAACAAATTCGGCCGGAGTTACTGAGCGGTAGGCTCTCTGATGGAGATGGGTGCTTTCAGACTGTAAGACGTGAAAACAAAGAGCAGCCACTCAGAACGAACTCAAGACTTACTGAGATGCAACTGCCGTGAAAAAGCGGGTGCATGGTGGGGGGTCTGTCTACCTACTTAGAAGGACTACTATGGCCTGTGCAGAGATCCGAAGTTTGTTCTCATTATAATGCGGACGGTCAATGCTAATACTGTGGCCCATTTTTCAATAGCGCCACCTTGTGGCAGTGACAAAACGGCCGTAGTGGACTTGGGCTCAGGTGCTTTCTTGAGTGTGCAAGCTGATAAGAACTCAATTTTTGAATCTGAGATTTAGAGATTATTCGGGCAGAAGGAGATCCCTAAATGTAAACACTGACGTTTTGTTAATACTGCAAGTGGGGAAGGATGAATAGACAAATAACAATAAAGAAAGTAATGGGCCACATTTGTGTTCAGAAGTCATGGAACTTTTTTTTGATTTTTCTATTTCTCATTTTTTATTGATGCATAATACATGTAATATTTTTATATTCATATAATGTATAAAGATTAAAGATAAGGATAACGTGTGTGTGTGTGTGTGTGT
>NW_016809319.1:77046-120549 GCF_001698545.2 Rhinopithecus bieti | reverse complement strand
TATATGCTTATATATATATATATATAAAACCTTAAATGTTTATCCTTTCTTTTTGCTGGGAACATTCGAATTCTTCTCTAGATATATCTAAATATATCTATATCTATATATCAAGCAATCTTTTAGGTATTTTGAAATGTCACCCAGGTTGGAGTGCAATGGCCCGATCTCGGCCCACTGCAACCTCCGCCTCCTGGGTTCAAGAGATTCTCCTGCCTTAGCCTCCCAAGTAGCTGGGATTACAGGCACACGCTACCACGCCCGGCCAATTTTTGTATTTTTAGTAGAGGCGGGGTTTCACCATGTTGGTCAGGCTGGTCTTGAACTCCTGACCTCGTGATCCGCCCACCTTGGCCTCCCAAAGTGCTGGAATTACAGGCGTGAGCCAACACGCCCAGCTAGAAATTTCTAATAGATTATATTAACTATAGTCACCCTACTGATCTATTGAACTCTGGTCTTCTTTCTTCTATCTAATTGTATATTTATACCCTTTAACCAACCACTCTTTATCCCCCCTCTTCCTTCCCCTTCCCAGCCTCTGATAACCACCAATGTACTCTCTAGCTTCATGAGATCTACTGTTTTAGCTCCCACATAGGAGTGAGAACATGCAGTATTCATGGATCCCACTCATCATGATGAGCGATCTTCTTAATGGGTTGTTGAATTGGGGTTGCTAGTTATTTTGTTGAGAATTTTTGCACCTATGTTCATCAGGGGTTTTGGCCTGCAGTTTTCTTTGTTTGCTGTATCCTTGTCTGGTTTTGGCATCAGGGTAATGCTGGCCTTGTAGAATGAGTTTAGAGGTATATCCTCCTCTTCAATTTTTTAAAAAAGAGTTTGAGTAGAATGGTATTAGTTCTCTAAATATTTGCTAGAATTCAGCAGTGATGCCATAACGTCCTGTGCTTTTCTTTGATGAGTGACTTTTTATTAAGGCTTCAATTTCATTACTCATTATTGGTTTGTTGAGGCTTTCTATTTATTCATGGTTCAATCTTAGTAGGCTGTATATGTTTAATAATTTATCCATTTCTTCTATGTTTTCCAATTTGTTGGTGTATAGTTGTTCCTAACAGTCTCTAATGATTCTTTGTATTTTTGTGGTCTCAGTTATATCTCTTTTTTTTCTGATTTTATTGTTTCTCTTTTTTAGTCTAGGAAAAGATTTGTTAATTTTGTTTATCTTTTCAAAAAATCAACTTTTCATTTCATTGATCAGATGTATTTATTTCTTAGTTTCAATTTCATTTATTTCTGCTCTGATATTTATTATTTCTTTCCTTCTACTAACTTTGGGTTTGGTTCATCCTTGCTTTTTGAATTCCTTGAGGTGCATTCTTAGGTTGATTATTTGAAGTCCTTTCCCTTTTTTGATGTAGGTGTTTATTGCTATAAAATTATTGTTAGACAAATTCTGTAGGCTTTGGCATGTTGTATTTCTTTTTTTCTTTTTCTTTTCTTTTCTTTTTTTTCTTCCCTGAGACGGAGTCTCGCTCTGGCCCCCAGGCTGGAGTCCAGTGGCGCGATCTCGGCCCACTGCAAGCTCCGCCTCCCGGGTTCACGCCATTTTCCTGCGTCAGCCTCTCGAGTAACTGGGATTACAGGCGCCCGCCACCATGCCCGGCTAATTTTGTTTTGTATTTTTAGTAAAGACGGGGTTTCACCGTGTTAGCCAGGATGGTCTCCATCTCCTGACCTCGTGATCCGCCCGCCTCAGCCTCCCGAAGTGCTGAGATTACATTCGTGAGCCACTGCGCCCGGCCGGTATGTTGCATTTCTATTTTCACTTGTTTCATGAATTTTTTTTTTTCTTTTTGAGACGGAGTCTCGCTTTGTCGCCCAGGCTGGAGTGCAGTGGCGCGATCTCGGCTCACTGCAAGCTCCACCTCCCGGGTTCACGCCATTCTCCTGCCTCAGCTGGGGCTACAGGCGCGCGCCACCATGCCCGGCTAATTTTTTGTATTTTTAGTAGAGACGGGGTTTCACCGTGTTAGCCAGGATGGTCTCGATTTCCTGACCTCGTGATCCGCCCGCCTCGGATCTACTGTTTTAGCTCCCACATAGGAGTGAGAGAAGGTGGATCCCACCTTCCAAAGTGCTGGGATTATAGGCGTGAGCCACCGCGCCTGGCCAAAAGTTTTAAACTTTCTTCTTAGTTTATTCATTGACCCATTGGTTGTTTAGGAGCATGTGTTTAATTTCCACGTGTTTGTATAGTTTCCAAGGTTCCTCTTGTTATTGATTTCTGGTTTCATTCCACTGTGGTCAGAAAAGATACTTTATATAATTTTTACCTTTTTGAATTTGCTGAAACTTCTTTTGTGGCTTAAGATATGGTCTATTCTGGAGAAGGTGCCATGTGCAAGTGAAAAGAATGTGCAGCTGGGTGAAATGTTCTATAAATGTCAGTTAGGCCTACTTGGTCTAGTGCATAGCTTAATTCCAATGTTTCTTTGTTGATTTTCTGTCTGGAAAATCTGTCCATTACTGAAAGAGAGGTGTTGAAGTCCCTACTATTATTATATTGGAGCCTATCTCTCCCTTGAGATTTATTGTTTGTCTTACATATTTGGATGCTCTGGTGTTGGGTGCACAGATATTTATAATTTTTAATATCCTCTTGATGAATTGACCTCTTTATCATTACATAGTGACCTTTTGTCACTTTTTATATTCCTTGACTTGTAGTCTATTTTATCTGATATAAATATACCTAATCCCATTCTTTTTGATTTCCACTTGCATGGAATATCTTTTTCCATAAATTCACTTTCAGCCTATGTATGTCCTTATAGGCAAGGTGGGTTTCTTGTAGCACCACATAGTTGGATCTCGTCTCTTTACCCATTTAACTACTCTACATCTTTTAATTGGAGAATTCAGTCCATTTATATTTGGTGTTATTGATAAGTAAGGACTTCTGACTGCTGTTTTGTTGCTTGTTTTCTGGTTGTTTTGAAACGTCTCTCTTCCTTTCTTCTTTTCCTACTGTATTCTTTTGTGGTTAAGTGATTTTCTCTGGTAGAATGCTTCAATTCATTGCCTTTTATTTTTAGTGTATTTATTATAGATTTTTGCATTGGGGTTACCATGAGGCTTACAAAACACATCTTATAGCTATTTTATTTTATTTTGTTATTTATTTACTTATTATTCTGAGACAGGGTCTCTGTCACTCAGGCTGGAGTGCAGTGGTGAGATCTCAGCTTACTGCAGCCTCTACCTTATGAACTCAAGCAGTCCTCCTACCTCAGCCTCCTGAGTAGCTGATACCACAGACACGTGCCACCATAGCCAGCTAAGTTTTGTATTTTTTGTAGAGATGGAGTTTTGCCATGTTGCCCAGACTGGTTTTGAACTCCTGAGCTCAAGTGATTAGCTAGCCTTGGCCTCCCAAAGTGCTGGGATTACATGGCGCCCAGCTGATATTTTACAAAGATGATAACTTATCTTTGATCACAAAGAAAAGACTAGAAACAAACAAAAATCTTTAAAACCCCACAAAACCCTGCCCTTTAACTCTATGCCCCACACTTTGACTTTGTGTTGTCTTAGCTTACATATTTTTATATTGTCTATCTCTTAGCAGATCACTGTAGCTGTTATTGTTTTTGATAGGTTTGTCTTTTAGATTTCATACTAGAGTTATAAATGGATTGCACACCACAATTAGAGTATTAGAATATTCTGGGTATGTCTTGTACTTAATTTTACCAGTGTTTTTTTTTTCCTTCAAATGTTTTCTTTACGCATATTAGCATTTTTTTCTCTTAGATTGAAGGACTTCATTTGCCATTTATTTTAAGATGGGCTTGGTGGTAGTGAATTCTCAGCTTTTGTTTGTCAGGGAAATGATTTATTTCTCCTTCATATTTGAAGAATAACTTTTCTGGTACGTTATTCTTGAATGGCAGTTTTCTTTCTTTTTTCTATTAGCACTTTGAAAATGTCATCCCACATCTACCTGGCCTGTATAGTTTACGTGGAGGAGTCTGCAGCCAGAATAATTCGAGCTCTTTGTATGTTATTTACTTCTTTTCTCTTGCTGCTTTTATTTTTTATTTTATTTTATTTTTTTTTGAGACTGACTTTCACTCTTGTTGCCCAGGCTGGAGTGCAGTGGTGCTGTCTCAGCTCACTGCAACCTCTGCCTCCTGGGTTCAAGCGATTTTCCTGCCGCAGCCTCCCGAGTAGCTGGGATTACAGGCACCCCCTACCATGCCTCACTACTTATTGTATTTTTATTGGAGACAGGGTTTCACCATGTTGGCCAGGCTGATTTCAAACTCCTGACCTCAGGTAATCCACCTGCCTCGGCCTCCCAAAGTGCGGGGATTACAGGCATGAGCCATGGCACCCAGCCAACTTTTGCAATCCTCTCTTTGTCCTTGACCTTTGAGAATTTGATTATTGTATGTCTTGGGGTGGTCTTATTTGGGTTGAATCTGTTTCATGTTCTCTAATCTTCTTGTACCTAGATACCTATATATTTCTTAAGTTTGGAAAGTTTTGAGTTACTGTTTCTTTGGATAAGCTTTCTAACTTTTGCTGTGGCTGAATTCCCTCTTGAGAACCAATAATTCTTAGATTTGTCTTTTTGAGGTACTTTTCTATATTATTTAGGTGATCTTCATTCCTTTGTATTCTTTTCCCTTTTTTCTCCTCTGACTATATTTTCAAATAGCCTATCTTTGAGTTTACTAATTCTTTCCACTGTTTGATCCATTCTGCTATTGAGAGTCTCTAATAAATTTTTCAGTTTGACAAGTATAAATCTCAGTTCCAAGATTTCTGTTTGATTTTAAAAAATTATTTTAATCTCTTTGTTTAATTTCTCTGATAAATTTTTGAATTGCTTTCGTGTGTTATCCTGGAGTTCACTGAGTTTCTTTGAAACTGCTATTTTGAATTCTTGGTGAGAGAGCTCACATATCACTGTCTTGTTAGGTTAAGTCACTGGTTCCTTGCTTTGCTTGTTTGGGGAAGTCATGTATATTAGTCTGTTCTAATACATAAATACATGAGACTGGGCAATTTATAAAGAAAAGAGGTTTAATTAGCTCATGGTTTTGCAGGCTGTACAGAAAGCATGACAGCATCTGCTTTTTTTTCCCTCTTGATCTTGCCTTCTTTTTGACATCACATGGAGCCTGAAGTCCAGGTGTTTGTTGGCCCTAGTAAATGACTGGAGCACTGCCCGACCCAAATGGAGAAGGTCTTATAGGGGATATCCCAATAGGATGGGAAGGCTGGCTAGAATTTTGTGCTCAGGGAACCTGGGGAACATATCTCCTATGGTGTGGTGCTGCTGAGCAGCTTCGCTGATTTGGTGTCTCCTTTGGCTGAGTTAAAGAAGAGTGTTTCTAGGGCTGGGGAAAGAAGTCTCACCTCCCCACTTTTTCTCTGGTTGTCTTTGGAAATATTTCTGCCTTTAGATACTTAGGTACCTCAACCTGTGGGTTGAGGTAGGGACAGATCTCTTACCAGGGAACCCAAGATGGTGGGGAAACTAGTTATGCACTTCAATCTCACTTTTTCCAGTGTAGAAATTGGGGTGAGGTGGGGAAGTTTTCCACATGCTTGGTGCTAGGCAGATTTGGGAGAGGGATGTCACAGATTTGGAGGTCTGAGTCTTATAGTGCCTGCTTGAAGTTTTTTACTTCTCTGTGGCCACAGGCACAGTCCCATCCTCATATTTGAGTTCTGGGATATTGCTGGTGATAATCTCAGCACCGTGTATTTGTTTTAGGTTTTCCGTGGAGGAAAAGTAAAGCCAGCTTCCTTCTATGCAGCCATTTTGGAACCAGAGCTCTCACACATTCCATGGAACATTTCTAGCCAGAAAGGTACAAAGAATAGCAAGGAAACAAACTTTTTTTTTTTTTTCTCTTCAGTATTTCAGTTGACTCACAAGAACATAAAATGTGACACTATTTTTTCATGTGGCCCCTTTAAATGTTAAACTTAATAATCTTAGATACAAAATAGTTTAAAAATAGTACGCGAGGCTGGCGCACTCTGACCAAAATGAAAAGAAAAAAAGAGAACGTCTTCGCTTTTCTTCTTCTTTTTAGTTTTTTTCTTTTTCTCTTCTATATTATTATATTATTTAATTTTTTTGAGCAAAGATCATATGCATCTGTCAAACCCAGGCTGGAGTGCAGTGGCGGATCTCAGCTCACTGCAAGCTCCGCTCCCAGCCTGCGGACTGACAGGTTTACTCCATTCTCCCCTCCTCAGCCTGCCGACTAGCGCTTGGGACTATAGGTGCCCGCACCGCGCTGGCTAGTTTTTTTTGTATTTTTTAGTAAGAGACGGGGTTTCACCGTGTTAGCCAGAGATGTCTCGTTACTGACCTCGTGATCGCACCGTCTCGACCTCCCAAAGTGCTGGATTACAGGCTTGAGCCACCGCGCCCCGCCGATAGGTTTTTTTCTTTTGATTTTCTTTTGATGCTACACACACCACCTAGTGATACCATATTTTAAAAAACAGACATGTTCTAATTGCTCTGAATCTTCAACCTTGAAAGAAACTCTATGAGTTTTTATAAATTAGTGATAACCCTTCTTTAACCACTCTCTGCATTTTGCAAATCCCTCGTTTTTTATTTTTTCTTAAAGGAACCTATTCCTTTTAACATAGTTTCTCTTGTTTTCCCCTGCCCGTAAAGAGTAAAGATACGCCATAGTCCCTACATCAGTTCAGGTCAGGTTTTGTTGGCCAACAGAGTTACGACACACTTTAGTTTTCTACTTGGGGCTGGTGGCTCTCCCCTGTAATACCACTAACTGGAGAAGAATTGTGCGGTGGCGTTTGCTCCCTGGGGCACATAGTGAGACTCAAAATAAAAAAAGGAAAGCATTTAGTTTTCTGACCATTTTATTTTGTTTTTTATTGAATTTTTCTTTTTTTTTTTTTTTTTTTTTTTTTGAGACGGAGTCTTGCCTGTCGCCCGGCTGGAGTGCAGTGGCCACTCTCAGCTCACTGCAACCTCGTGCCTCCCGGGTTTACGCCATTCTCCTGCCTCAGCCTCCTAAGTGACAGGGGCTACAGGCGCCCGCCACCACGCCCGGCTAATTTTTTGTATTTTTTAGTAGAGACGGGGTTTCACCGTGTTAGCCAGGATGGTCTCGATTTCCTGACCTCGTGATCTGCCCGTCTCGGCCTCCCAAAGTGCTGGGATTACAGGCTTGAGCCACCGCGCCCGGCCGTTTGAATTTTTAATTTTTTTATTTCAATAGGTTTTTGGGGGGACGGGTGGTGTTTGGTTACATTAATAAGTTCTTTAGTGGTGATTTCTGAGATTTTGGTGCATCCATCATTTGAGCAGTGTACACTGTACCCAATGTGTAGTGTTTTATCCCTCACCAACCCCCACCCTTTTCCCTGAGTCCCCAAAGTCCAATGTATCGTTCTTATGTCTTTGCATTTCTGACCATTTTCGATTCAGAATTATGGATAAGGGATTTTCAACCTATATTGATTATGTCTAGAAGTTCTGTTTGTTTCTTTAAAAAAATGTTCATGTAGCAGCAGATAACGACTACAACCAGAAATAAATGAGATATTGTTTCAGCAAATTCTTTTTTTTTTTTTTTTGGGACGGTGTCTTGCTCCGTTGCCCAGGTTGGAGTACGGTGGTGTGATCTCGGCTCACTGCAACCTCTGCCTCCTGGGTTCAAGCCATTCTCCTGCCTCAGCCTCCCTAGTAGCTAGCTGGGACTACAGGTGTCCACCACCACGCCCAGCTAACTTTTTGTATTTTTAGTAGAGATGGGGTTTCACCATATTGGCCAGGCTCGTCTTGAACTCCTGACCTTGTGATCCATCCACCTCAGGCTCCCAAAGTGCTGGGATTACAGGCTTGAGCCACTGTGTCTGGCCACAAATTCTTGATACTATATTATGTTTTTGCTACCAGGCAAAAGGGGCTCACTGCTGGATGTGCTAGAAGCCAATACTATGACACTGGATTTCTAAGAAAAGAAAAACTTTTTATTATAGGTTGACCAACAAGGAGACAGGAATCTAGCTCAACTGTATCTCCCTGTGCTGGCTTTAAGATAGTGATTTTATTAGAAAAGGTTTACGGGTGGATTCTGGAATTAGCAGGTGATTGGTGGAAGGAAAAGGGAGGTCTAGAAAGTCCTCAGAAATGCATAGTTGTCTCTCCATTCCTCTTCATGGGTCCCAGGTGCAAATTCAAAGGGAGTTAGTATGAAACATGCAGTGGAAATTTGGGTGTGACATTAGCAAGCTTGTTCTGTGCAAACTCCATTTGGCCATATTGGTTCCAATTAATTTTGGCCACTTTTGTTATCTCACAAATGGAGGGAATTTCAGTGTTTCAGAAAGTTATTTATTTTCTTATCTGCTATCTGGCAAACGCAAGAATTTCTGTCAGTTATTGGTTTCCTGTTCTTTGGGGCACAATTTCAGTTTCAACTTTTCAGCAAGTTGTTTTTCTTACATGCTATCCTATAAACTCAAGAATTTTATCATTAAAAAAACCCCTTTGGGGCATGATTTCTTTATCAAACTTAAAAAAAATCCCCAATATAACAGGGAATTTCCAGCATTTTAACCTGAAACTGAAGACCATCATTGAATGCAGGTTTCAATTGCCAATCTAGAAGTTTACTAATTCTTCTGTGTATTGGAGCGTAGATGTGAATATCCTTGTCAATCAGTTTGGCCTAAGTGAGTCTTTCTTTTAATCATCTTTTCGAATAGGAAAAAGCCTCAAATTAAGTGTTTTCTCAAACTTTTTCATTATAGCTACCTCATTTCTAACAAAATTTTAGTGCCACAGTTATATTGTGTAACTGCTTATGTACAGAGGCTCTTTGGAGGACCACCAACCATTGTAATACTGAAGATTTTTGCTACCTCCCCTGGAATCAATTTTGCCCCTGTGGGGGTGATATCATCCCTGATATGAAGGTATACACTGAGAGAAATAAGACAAAATATTACACCAAATTTTAACATAGGTGACAATAGTTTAAAAGAAAATTAGTTTAAAAAATTTAGTCATTATTTCTGGGATATGAGATAATGAGCAATTATTTCTTTTATTTCCTAGTTTCCGTTATGTACTTATATATACCTATAGGGGATGTTGTAAAGATTCTATAATATTATGTATGTATTCTATAATTTTAAGTATGTGAAAGAAAACTGTATCTTTTCCTTTGCTAAGTCGTAGGTCTTTAAATATATTAAATTTTAGGGTTAGATGATTTATATATCTTTAGTGTTAACACAAACTGAATATATTGCTTTACTATTCATTACCCAATGAGAATTTGTGGTATTCTGCAGATTTGACAACATTTTCATGGAGATTTAATTAAAAGCATTGACATAATCATTCTATAGACATTTATTGGCTATGTAATTCATGTCAGAAACTGATTAGACACAGCAAAATCACACATGAATAAGAAGGTCTATATTGTTGAAAAGCTTACTAATGCATCTTCTTCAAACAGACATACAAACAAATAATGAAATAAAAATGGGATAATGCCATATTCTTATGTGGTCAGAGTTTTTAGGGACTATAGGCCATAGACCGATGAGATTTATAAATACTTTTCAGTTGAGATAAGATTTCAGCAGGGTATAGAAGGTTGAATAGAAGGTTTTTGAGTGACAAATGCCTAGAAAGATTTAGGATCACTCATTTTAACAAAGGAAAATTGATACTCTTTTCAGTGGCCACAATTTTATGATTCTATACTTTTGTCTTTCTTCCATAGTTCTTATGACACCATAAAGTTTACAGTGTCTTCATGCTTTCCTTAGCCTCTGATTTCACTGTCCTCCCTCATATTTTTTATGTTTACCAAGTTATGTACAACTGACAATTTTAGAGTTACTTGCAAAGAAAATATAACTATTGGGTACTGGGCTTAATACCTGAGCGATGCAGTAAGATGTACAATAACCCCCCATGACACGTGTTTATGTATGTAACAAACCTTCACCTAAAATAAAAGTTAAAAAAAAAAAAAGAAGAGGAATCAAAACCTTGAAATAAAGGTATGATGTTCTTGCTGTGGAAATTTAGAAGCCACAGGGTTTAAGGATTGTAGAGAGATCCTAAGCCCTTATTACTCCCATCCTCCTACTCAATTACTTCATGTAGGCTGTGACTTACTGTCTTTGAAATAACACAGCAAGGGCACTGTAGATGTAAGGAATCTTTCACTTTCAGAGAGGATTTTCAATCTCTGAAATGGCTGATTTGCAGAGAAGTGGAGTCGTTTATTCTCTAGCATAGCGATTTCCAAATTTTGAATGTATTTACCAGTAAAACAAAGTAAAAACAAAGTAAAGCAAAGTAAAAACATAAGCTTGCTAAATTTTCTTTTGTCATTTAAGAGCATCAGGCTTTGAACGTGAATGTGTTTTGGATAAATAAATTGATTTAACTTCTCTTGATAAATGCCAACATTTCTTTAGTGCTCTACATTCTACTTTTCTTCCATCTAATTCACAATTTTGCTGAACATTTTTTCATCCACAGTATTCTCCTCAGTGCACTCTTTACATCTTTGTTTCGTAAAGTGTAGATCGGAGGGTTAAGGCTGGGTGTGATGATTGTGTAAAGGAGAGTGAAGAACTTCCCTTCATCTTGGGATATGGTATTCTGTGGCTTCATATATATATAAATGATTGTTCCATAAAACAGAATTACTACTGTGAGGTGGGAGCCACATGTATTAAGGACCTTTTGCCACCTTGTTGCTGACTTGATCCTCATTACAGCTTGAGTGATAGATAACTCCATATGAGATAAGAATTAGTGATAGAGGTACGAAAAGAAATACCACTCCAAGAGCAAAGACAACAATCTCAATTACTTTTGGATAGACACAAGCCATCTTGATCAATGCTGGCATCTCACAGAAAAAATTATCCACTTCCCGGTGCCCACATCTTGGCAACTTCAAAGTCAAGGAGCAAACAATTAAGGCACTGGCAAGACCACTCAACCAGGCAGTGAGCACCATTTTCTGGCAAAGCTGAGGGTGCATTATTAAGGTGTAGTGAAGAGGTTGACAGACAGCAGCATAACGATCATAGACCATCATAGCCAATAGAAGACATTCTGTGGCTCCCAAGTCAAGGACAAAGAAGAATTGGAGCACACACCCTCCATAAGTAATAGATTTTTTTGGACCCCATTGATTTGCCAGCATCTGGGGGATAATGCTAGTTGTATAACAAAGATCCAAAAAAGACAAATTGGATAAGAAAAAAATACATGGGGGTATGGAGCTGAGCATCTAGATAAGATACAAGAATGATGACATTGATACTTGGATAGAGATTGCATTGAATCTTTATTTGGGGTAGTATAGGTATTTCAAAAGTATTAATTTTCCCAATCCATGAACATGAGGTATTTTTCCATTTTTGTGTCTTTTCTCATTTTAAATATCAGTGTTTTATAGTTTTCAAGTGTAAAATCTTTCACCTCCTTGGTTAAATTTGCACCTAGTTATTTTAATTTATTTATTTTAAAATTATAAATGGGATTGCTTACTTAATTTCTTTTCAGATGATTGTTATTGCTTAGAAACACTGCTGATTTTGTATATTGATTTTGTAACCTGTGACTTTACTGAATTTGTTTATTTGAATAATTTTTTTTTTGTTGGAGTTCCTAGGGTTTTCCAAATAAAGGATCATGTCATCAGAAGAGACAATTTCACTTCTTCATTTCCAATTTGTATACCATTTTTTCTTTTTCTTGCGTAACTGCTCTGGCTAGGACATTCAATACTATGTTGAACAGAAGTGGTGAGAGCAGGCATCTTTGTCGTGCTCTGGATCTTAGAGGGAAAGCTTTCAACTTTTTATAATTATGATGTTAGCTGTGGGCTTGTAATATATGACTTTTATTGTGTTGGAGAAAGCAGATTCTCAGAATATAATCTCCAGATTTTGTAATCTACTGATACAATTACATACTGATTACCTACTCTGTATTATGGAATCTAAAAAATTTCTTTCAACTAAGTTAGACGAAATTGTCTGTTGAATCATCTAATGATACTTTCTGAAAGATCTGTGAGCAGGAATTATCTTTTGTTCCCTATAGGCTCTCCACATCTGTTATAGGAACTGGCATATAGCAGGTATTCATTTAATGTTTGTTAAAGACATAATTCCATACTTTCTAATATTAAAATCAATTCTGCTAAAACTGGTCATGATTATATTAGCTTTGTTTTTCAAAATAAACTTTATTTTAGAAAAGTTAATATGTGCATTATAGGAAGCTGAAAAACACAAGAAGAAAAAACAAAGTCATCCACAATCACAAGCAGTTTACAGTTTGACATGACCTTCTAGGTCCAGTGTGTACATAGACAAAACATTCAGTTTTATGGGATTGAGATTATACAGAATGTATCATGCTTTTCCACATATCATGAATATTTGCCAATTTTAAATCCCAAAGCTGTGTATTGTGATAACCAAGAATACACAATACCGACTCATGGTTACGAAAAAACTGTCCTACTTGTGAAACCAAATACACAATACCCCGAGCTCAACCTTAGACAAAAACCATGGTCAAAAAAATGTAATTCTGCCTTTCTTGAGACAAAAATTTCGTTGAAGACAAAATTGGCAACACACCTCTAGATAAAAGTATGGGCAGAGTTCTGATTAAAATACTGTATTACCTTAATGCTCAATTTAAAATGAAACGTAAAGCAACAGAATATACTAAGTATAATGTTTCTAAGAGAATTCATTAGCAGATCTGTACCACTAAAATATTAGAAGGTATGTTTGCTTTGGATTACTTAATGTATTCCTATAGTATAGCCAAAAGAGACGCACACACATCAATGGCTATAGTCAAAATGTAAACACGAACACATCTGCCTTCATCTCTCCCTTTTTACTTCCTTCTGCCCCTCTGCTGCCAGCCTGATGAACAAGTAAGTCCTGACATATACTGCTCAAAGGTGGTTTAACAATTCCATGTCCAAGATGCATCTTTTCCATCAATTATAACAAAAGATATTTAAAATTAGCTAATTTACTAGCTCTACTTTTATCATACATTGTTACCTCGAGGTATTCATAAAGTGTAGATGTTATAAAGTAATGAATTTTGTCAACAAAACACAGGTACTTTACTAAAAATACTCTTATATACCTATGATTATCACCTAAAACCATCTTCTAGATATGGAGATATTGGCAAAAAGCTCTTTCCTTCACCTGTACTCTTTTCCCTCTTCCATCATCCTAGTGACTAAGTATAGGACCACGTCTAACATAGATTAATTAATTAAGAGGTGGATTAGCAAAGGTCACTCCTAGGAGACAGGACTTCATAAAAACAAACGAAAGAACATTTACAAAGGGATTGTTTGAAGTCCTAGCCAAAGCAATTGGGCAAGAGAAGGAAATAAAGCGCATCCAAATAGGAAGAGAGGAAGTCAAATTATCTCTGTTTGCCAACGACATGATCTGTATCTAGAAAGCCCCATAGTCTTGGCCCAAAAGCTCCTTCAGCTGATAAAAAACTCCAGCAAAGTTGCAGGACACAAAATCAATTTACAAAAATCACTAGTATTCCTATACACCAATAACAGCCAAACTGAGAGTCAAATCAGAAAGGCAATCCCATTCACCACTGCCACAGAAAAGAATAAAATACCTAGGAACACAGCTAATCAGGGAGGTGAGGGATCTTGACAATGAGATTACAAAACACAGCTCAAAGAAATCAGAGAAGACACAAACAAATGGAAAACATCCCATGCTCATGTATAGGAAGAACAAATATCATTAAAATGGCTATACCGCCCAAAGCAATTTATAGATTCAGTGTTATTTTTATCAAACTGCCAATGACATTCTTCACAGAACTAGGAAAAAACTACTTTAAAATTCATATGGAACCAAAAAAGAACGCATATAGCCAAGACAATCCTAAGCAAAAAGAACAAAGCTGGAAGCATCATGCTACCCAACTTCAAACTATACTACAAGGCTACAGTAACCAAAACAGTTGGTACTGGTACAAGAACAGGCACATAGACCAATGGAACAGAATAGGGAGCCCAGAAATAAGCTTGCACATCTATGACCATCTGATCTTTGACAAAGCTGAAAAAAACAAGCAATGGTAAAAACACTCCCTATTCAATAACTAGTGCTGGGAGAACTGGCTAGCTACATGCAGAAGATTGAAACTGGACCCCTTCCTTACACCACATTCAAAAATCAACTCAAGATTGATTAAAAACTTAAATGTAAAACCCAAAACTATAAAAACCCTGGAAGACAACCTAGGCAATATCATTCTGGACATAGGAACAGGCAAAGATGTCATGATAAAGACACCAAAAGCAATCACAACAGAAGCAAAAGTTGACAAATGGGATCTAATTAAACTTAAGACCTTTTGCATGGCAAAATAAATTATCAACAGAGTAACCAGGCAACCTACAGAATGTGAGGACATTTTTGCAAACTATGCATCTGACAAAGGTCCAATATCCAGCATCTATAAGGAACTGAAATTTACAAGAGAAAAACAAAAAATCCCATTAAAAGTGGGCAAAGGACATGAACAGGCATTCCTCAAAAGACACATATGTGGTCAACAAACTTATGAAAAAGAGATCAATATCACTGATTATTAGAGAAATGCAAGTCAAAACCACAATAAGATACCATCTCACACATGCATGCCTGTGTTCATTACAGTACTATTCACAATAGCAAAGACGTGGAATCAACCTAAATGCCCATCAATGACAGATTGGATAAAGAAAATGTGGTACATATACAACATGGAATGCTATGCAGCCATAAAAAAGAACAAGATCCTATCTTTTGCAGGAGCATGGATGGAGCTAGAAGCTGTTATCTTTAGCAAACTAATGCAGGAACAGAAAACCAAATACCGCATGTTCTCCCTTATAAGTGGGAGCTAAATGATAAGAACTTATGAACACACAAAAGGAAACAACAGACACTGGAGTCTACTTGAGGTTGGAGGTTGGGAGGAGGGAGAGGAGCAGAAACGGTAACTATTGGATACTGGGCTGAATACCTGGGTGATGAAATAACATAAATAACAAACCCCTGTGACAAATGTTTACTTGTGTAACAAATCTTCACATGTACCTCCAAACCTAAAAAAAAGTTAAAAAAAAAACACAAAGAGATTGTTTTACTATGTCTATTTTTAACATATCTTGAGCATTAGGACTTATCCTTTAATACACAACAATATTAACTAAAATGCACATGTAGAACAACGGTTAGACCATGGAATCAATCTAACTCATGGGCATGGGTGCAGAATCCTTCGCCTGCATACTTCTTCCCTCAATCCACTGCGACCCAATGAACAATCAGCATACTGTCCAAAACATCTAGTTTAACAATTCCACTCAAAAATGCAACCACTCCCAGGAAACAACAAAAAAAGTGCTTAAAGGGTGTTACTTTATCCCTCTACTTTTAATCTATGTTGTACACTGGCCGGGCGCGGTGGCTCAAGCCTGTAATCCCAGCACTTTGGGAGGCCGAGACGGGCGGATCATGAGATCAGGAGATCGAGACCATCCTGGCTAACACGGTGAAACCCCGTCTCTACTAAAAAATACAAAAAACTAGCCGGGCGAGGTGGTGGCGCCTGTAGTCCCAGCTACTCGGGAGGCTGAGGCAGGAGAATGGCGGGAACCCGGGAGGCGGAGCTTGCAGTGAGCTGAGATCCGGCCACTGCACTCCAGCCTGGGTGACAGAGCAAGACTCCGTCTCAAAAAAAAATAAAAAAATAAAAAAAAATAAACATGTAGATGTTTTAGAAAGAATAGATGTTTCAAATAGGATGTAAGTTTTCCACTATATACACAGTAGCGTTGAATAAATCATGCATATGTATAACATGAACTATAATTTGAAGGTGTCTTCTGAATAGGAATATTCTGGCCTAGAACCCTTCCCCTTCCGATCTCTAAATCAACCCTGAGGACAGGTATAAGCATCCATAATACTTGGAGAGGATTTTAGCAATTTCACTTTTGTGTTTTTAAGAACAGTCTTCCCTATGAATTTTAACACAAAGTGCACTTAACGTATTAGTTTACTAACTCTACTTTTGTCATGCACTTGCAATCCCTTTAATGTTGTAAATTAGGACTCGTTTGTCCACTTACATACACTACATACACAGCACAGTAAAAGAAAATGCAGACACAAGGGACAATGGTCAAGTGTGCCTCACCATAAACACACTGGTATCTCAATCACCCTTTGCACTTTCTGCTCCTTCTTCCTTCCCAAACCAGCACAAATATAATAAATGTGTACTGCTCAGGGAAGTGGTTTGATCAATTTCCAAAAGACAATATTTCATATGAATTAAAAGGGTATCTACAAAATGTGTTATTTACTACCTCTACTTTTAACATTGTGCACTTCTAAACATCTAGAAAGACTAGGTGTTTCAAATAAGGACTTCAGTCTGTCCACCATATACATAGCAGTGTTGAATAAACTGCACACATGTAACAATGGTTATATCTGAAAGTGTCTTCTAAATAGGAATATTCTGGTCTAGCCTCTCCACCACCAACCTGGTGGATATAGACACATGTCACTTCGAGCTGATGTTATCATTTCACTTCCAAAAGTCCTTTCCAAAGACAGCCTTTCTATGAATTTTAACAAAGTCTACATAGTAGAGTTAGTAACTGTACTTCAGTCATACATTGACAACCTCTTTAATATCTAGAGACTAGACTAGATATAAAATTAGGACTCCTTTGTTCAGTATATACAAGATACATACAGTATAGTAAAGTTAAATGAAATGCATGTAACACACAGGCAATGGATTAAGTGAAAATTTCTAGTAAACACTAGCAAAACAGTTTTTGCAATTTCACCTCCCTCAATCAAAAGAACAAATACAGAGAGTGTACACTGTTTACAGAGGTGGTTCAACAATTCCAGTTCCAAATAGTATTTCCCATTAGTTTTAAAAGCTATTTACAAAAGTGTTATTCTAGTACTTCTACTTTTAAATACATCAAGCACTTCTAAATATCTAGAAAGACTAGATATTTCATAAAATTTGTCCACTATGTACAGAGTACTGTTCAATAAAATTATACACATAACAATGGTTATAATCTGTGGTAACTTACAAATATGACAGTTTTCCCTTTAAACCATTCACCCTTCACTTCTTTCTCTCGGCCTTCAATCCAATGGACCAGTACAGGCACATGCCATGTTTATGGATGTTGGACAAATTTCTATCCAAAGTCATTTACAGAAGACAAGGTTTCCTTTGAATTTCAGCACAGAGTGTACAAAATGTGCTAATTTTACTAAGTACTTAGTCAGACACTGGCAACCTCTTTTACATCTATGGACTAGGTATTGCAAAATTAGGGCTCATTTGTTCATTCTATACACTATATACAGAGCAAAACTAAATGCACAAAACATACAGAAAAATGCTGTCTGAAAATGTCCAAGTATAAACACCCTAGCATAGCACCTTTTGCAATTTCTTCCCTCCGCTTCCTCTAAACTATCAAACAAGTGTAGACAGTACTATACTGCCCACAAAGATGGTTTAACAATTCAATTTCCAAAACACAATATTATGTATGAATTTTAGCCAAAAGATATTTACAAAGTGATATTTTGCTACCTCTCTATTTAATATACATCGTTCTAAACATCTAGATAGACTAGATGTTTCAGGTAAGGAGTTAATTTGTCCACTATGTGCACAGCAGTCTTGAGTAAACTGCACACATGTAACAATAGTTATAATTTGAAGTTTTCCAAATATGAACATTCTGGCCTAGAAATCTTTCCATCTCCATCAACTCAGTGGTCAAGAATGCTCAAATTTTCAGAAGACAATCTTCCTAGCAATTTTAGAACAAAATGTACAAAAGTATTAGTTTACTAACTCTACTTTTGTCATATTCTGGCAACCTCTATAACATCTAGAAAGACTAGATGTACATTAGGACTTGTTTTCCTCGATATACATTGTATACACAGATAAGCCAAATGCACAGACATAAGATATAATGGTTAATCTTGTCTCACTGTAAGCACACTGGTGGCATAGAGCTTTCTGCCCAGCCTCCTTCTCCTCCTGCCCTGAAGCAGTGCACAAACACAATGTATTGTTACTCAACTGGTGGTTTGGATATCCCCCCCACCACCACCATTTCGTATGAATTTTCACAAAAAGACATTTACTAAATGTGTTATTTTACTATCTCTGATTTAAGCACTTCAGAATATCTAGAAAGACTAGACATTTCAAAAAAGTTTAAGCATTGTCAACCATATATACAGTAATGAGGAATAAAATACACACAAAACAATGGAAAGAATGTGAAAATATCTTCTAAATCTGATGAGTCTGATACAGAACCCTCTTCTCTTCCTTCTCAGTTGTTCTGCTCCACGTCCTCTAACGCACTAAACAAATGTGGATGTGTCCGCTCCTGTTACTGCTTCCAGAGGTGGTCCAACAACTCAATTTCAAAAAGTCATTTCCAGAAGACATCTATTTTCTATTTTTTTAAAAATAAATGGGAATTTACACGATATGTGATTTGCTAACTCTATCATATGTCGGTAACCTGTACACATCTGGAAGGGCTAGATGTGGCAAATGTTTCCTTGTAAAAGTTTTGGGGGAAGCTGAGAGCAGCTTTCCCATATTATACACAAAGTCATTCTATAAATGCCAGTAAATTTTCCCAAAGCATGGTGGGCATCTCCAGAGCGCCAAATGTGGCCTGTTACTCCATTTCACTCATCCCACATCAAGGTCTGGTAGAAGGAAGGCCAGCCGCCGCATGGATGCTACCGTTCCACCCGTCCTCATCCGGGACTCCGCTCACCTTCCGGCCGTTAAGGCCATTGTCCGTTGCCATCAGGACCAGGTAGGTCTCGCCCATTTGGGACAGAGAGGCGTCCTGAAGACCCGATCTGCGGCGCCGTGGCCTAAAGAGAAGGCCAGGTCAGTCCCTAGCTCCGCCTTCGCGGGCCCTGCGCCCCAGCAGCCTCCGCGTGGTTCTTCCCGCCCGGCACACCCGCCGCCATCCAAAGGCGCCGTGTCCCGGCGGCCACCAGGTCACCGAGGTGGGGTGGGGAAGAGAGGTTCGCCGCTGCTTCAGGACTGGGATCTCTGCTGGAACTCTCCACATTTTTAAATCAATTTGAAATTTTTAGTAATGTACGTTTTTTAGGTATTGTTTTTACTGACAAATTTTATTTCTAGATCTTTCATCAGTTTTCCCACACTGATCAACAAATAGGCCTTCATCACACACTAATCTGTAATGTCATTCCTTTTGTATTTAATATTCTAATGTAAAATGCACTAGGGTCTGTTTTGAGGCAATGTTGTTTCAATCATCTGCAAATAAAACTCTTTTTCTTTTTCTGAGACAGAGCCTCACTCTGTCACCCGGACTGGAGTGCAGTGGCACAATCTCTGTTCACTGCAGCCTCGACTTCCCAGGCTCAAGTAGTCTTCCCACTACAGCCTCCCGAGTAACTGGGACTACAGGCGTGGGCCACCACGCCCGGCTATTTTTTTGATTTTTTTGTGGAGACAAGGATCTCACTCTGTTGCCTAGGCTGGTCTCCAACTCCTGAGTTCAAACTATCCTCCTGCCTAGGCCTTACAAAATGTTGGGATTACAGGCAGGAACCACTGCTCCTGACCCCGAATCAAACTCTTAGTAATATTGATAGTATTTCAGTGCTGGCCAGAGCATATCCTTGCTTATTATTAGTTTATGAAAATGGTTTGATTCTTCTAAGCTGTAATTAGATCAAATAAATCTTGAAATCAATTTGTTACAATCCAAACACAATGCAGACAATTATTGAAAATGTCTGCATTTAAATTTATATTTAAAATAGTTGTTTTTTGAAGAATGTGGCATTTTGTTTTCCCCTTTTTTTGGTAAAGATTAATAATACTTTAAAATGTTCAACATATCTTGTTAAGTTTATCTTTATTGATATCATTTTATTTAATTACTCATTGCTTATTGTTGTTAGAGTTATATATGTATATTTTAAATTAATTTTTTTTTCTTTTTTAACTTTTATTTTAGGTTTAGGGGTACATATGCAGGTTTGTTACTTGAGTAAATTGTGTTTTGCTAAGGTTTGGTGTTCAAATGATTTTGTCACCCAGATAGTGAGGATAGTACCCAATCAGTAGTTTTTCAACCCTCACCTTCCTTTCACCCGCCACCGTCAGGTAGGTCCAGGTGTCTATTGTTCCCTTTGTGTCCGTGTGTACTCAGTGTTTAGCTCATACTTATAAGTGAGAACATGTGACATTTGGTTTTCTCTTTTTCATTAATTCACTTAAGATGATGGTCTCCAGCTGCCATCCATGCAGTTGCAAAGAACATGATTTTATTCCTTTTATGGTTGCATAGTATTCCGTTGTGTATATATGCCACATTTTCTTTATCCAGTCCACCACTGATGGGTATCTAGGTTGATTCTATGTCTTTGCTATTGTGAATAGTGCTGTGATGAACATGCGAGTGCATGTGTCTTTTTGGTAGAACAATTTTTATTTCTTTGGGTATATACCCAGTAATGGGATTGTTATGTCAAATGGTAGTTCTGAGTTCTTTGAGAAATCTCTAAACTGTTTTCCGCAGTGGCTAAACTAATTTAAATTCCCACCAGCAGTATGTAAGTATTCCATTTTCTCTGCAACCTCGCTAACATCTGTCATTTTTTGACTTTTTAATAATGTCCATTCTGACTGGTGTGAGATGGTATTTCATTGTGGTTTTGATTTGCATTTTTGTAACTATTAGTGATATTGAGCATGTTTTCATATGCTTTTTGGCCATGTGTATGTCTTCTTTTGAGAAGTGTCGGTTCTTGTCCTTTGCTCATTTTTAAATGGGGTTGTTTTTGCTTGTTGATTTGTCTAAATTTCTTATAGATTCTGGATATTAGACCTTTGTTGTATGCTTAATTTGCAAATATTTTTTCCTATTTTGCAGGTTGTCTGTTTAATCTGTTGGTAGTTTCTTTTGCTGTGCAGAAGATTTTAAATATTTATTTTGTATATTTCTTTTTCACTGAATCTATAGGGATCTCTAACAACTTCCTTATTTATTTTTTGTATTAAAAATGGAGTGGATTCTGTTATCTTAAAATAATGATAGTTTTCTTTCTTCTTAATTTTTTGGGGGATATACCTGTATCTTTCAGCTAATGTAAAATAACAGTGGAAACTCTTGTTGATATTTGCTCTTAAACATTTTAGTTCAGAGGGACTAAAAGCAAGGTGCAACAAATTAAGAAGTAATGAATAGTGTGTAATGAGAGAAATAGAGCGTGTTTTGAGCTAGCCTTACCCAATTTGGTCATGTTCGACACCAGGGTCATTTTTGGTAGTTAATCATAGTGCCTAAAAAAGGTGAGGTGGGCATATATATGGTTAGCATTTACCACCATAATCTTATGTCCCAGTTATGATGAAAGTGACTCTGATCAAATTCTGCCATGCATATCGAGATTCGTTAACCAGACATTAGCATAAGATAGTTTATGTCATCTGCTCTGTAAATTTAATAAATCCACAACTCTCCTTTAAGATACTCCAATACTATCTTGTATAAAAGGTGTATTTGAAGAAGATAAGATAACAGTAGTAGGGTTTTACTTTCATGTCAACATCGAGAAAGTGGAACTTATCCATGGCTGGACACAGGCCCATTTAGGGAACAAGTCTTGGGCACTACCCCTAAAGTTTAGGCTACACATCTGGCTAGGTTCTTATGCCCTTCATATAAGAATAGAGAATGTTTCTAAAATATGTTAGATAACCCTCATATATTTGGTGCCATTAATTTCAGGATGATAACGGATTTAAACCTCAATTATTATGTGAATTGGCTAGGTATCAGATGTTGACCAAAAGGTGGATAACTGAAGGGCTTGTGGTAGCTGCCTTGGAGGGCAGCCTTTCTGACTAAATGCTAGTTGACTTCCCCATCTAATAGTGTACAATTACTGATTAGAGCCACTCATGTCCATAGAATGTAATATTTGAATGAATAAATGCACTTATATCAATTGCCTGACAAAGTGTTTTAAAGTATACTACAGTTATCATGACAAAGTTTTTTTCTGACGAAACTTGTCTATGAAGAATAGTGAGATTGGTAATAGAACATAAATAAAAAGAACTACCAAGGAACATTTCCATCCAACTAACTTCAAAGAGGATAAAATTGACCTAGAGTTAATTGCCTAGTAGAATTAATTTCTACACAGTGATTTGGAATTTGGGAGTACAAATAGTGAAAACAGGTACTGGAATTGCTTCAGTGTTGGGAATGGACCCACATAGTCATAAATGGGTACTTATTGGTACTAGAAAATTTTCTCCACTATTACTCTACATTAAATATTACTCAGGTTTTCAGGACATGGAAGTAGCTTCTTTTAAAAAATCCTTTCCATGTTACTTCTCCACCTAGATAGTTTCAAAAGTGTATTATGTTTTGATTTCAAAATTTTATTCATTGAAACATAAACTTGTTCATTTCTATTCAAGACATCAAAATAAAGATAAATCACTGAATTGTAGGAAAGGTTTGTATAATTAAATTCTAAAAGTGTGAGCTAAAAATATGCGTTATTAATACAGAAAGCTTCTTAGTAATAACACCAAATATGTGCTCCTTATAATCACATGGATCAAAATTGTACACTCTTTAGTTAAGGGATGTAATGGGGAAAAATAGAAGATTGGAATTGTTTTAATTGCATCTGGGTTCTGAGGAATGGAGCAGCAGCAGCAGAAGAAGAAAAGGTGTTCTTTTACTTAAAACAACAAATTCTAACTATTTTCTAATGCAAAGTGAGTGTATCTGTACCCCTTATTCTAGTGTTTATAGAAGATAGAGCCAGACAAATATTACTCTCTAAGTGATAGGGACAGCATTCCTTCACAGACACTACAGTTGAAAGAATCGGAGGTCCTAGGTCAGAGACAAAGACAGATTGGAATAGAAGTTGGGGCCAAAAGTAAATAAGATTTCCAAAACATGGAGCAAGGGGGACCTAAAAAAAAACAGACACCCAGAGAGCAAAGCTCTGTGGTAGGGATTGCTAAGGAATTTTAAGAAGTCAAATATTCATTAGGCAATGTTTTCCTTTTTATCCTGCAGTATAATCCTCCTTTATTATTCCCAGTTCTTTATGAAAATCCTACTAACTGCATCCCCCATTTGTTAGTGGTATTTTAGAGAATAAAAGAAAATAGACTTGGTTCACTGGTAAGAGGACAAGAAATAGTCTTTAAGCGGACAAGAAGCTGTTTCTCATAGTAGAAATTGGTGAGGACAGTGACCACAGGGACTCAACTGTGAGAGGAGGTTAAAAATGTATCAGGAGCAGTATTTTAAACAAAAATCTTCAAAATAATAAAATCCTTCTCCCATAGAAAATAATTTCCAGAAATGCAATGAAGAGTATCACAATTTCTTCAGAAAGTAGATGGAGTTTTAAAATTTAACTTATGTATTAATACAAAAAACAATATCAGAAATGCCAGAAACCTGGATGAACTGGTATCTATAAAAGTGATAAAATGAATCAATGTACTTCAGTAAGTTGGGTACATATTTAGAATTATAAATTATCAGCATCTATACCCAGGTATTGCTTGAAAAAAGTTACCAACTAATAATTAACTTAGTTTTTATAATGTGTTTGAAAATTTGATATGCCATATCATTTTATGCAACATACTTCAATAATACATGTCAATACATTTCTTAAAAATATATTCATGGTAAAGTAGGTAAATGTATGTACTTGCAAAGATACTCAAACACATCAATTAAAATTATGGGATTAGAATTAGATAATATGTGGGTGTGTATGTATTTGACCTCTAGTAGTTTCTGTACTTTAAAATTCATCACTATATGACAATTACATATCATAGCATCTTCAACTTGAACCCATTTATGATAGGTTTTTGTTTAAGAAGTGAGAGAAAATTAAGAACTGTTATGAATGTAAACAGTTATAGTAAAAATGGCATTTCATTTTCTGAAGATATTTGTGATTCTCTGAATTTGAATAATGTATTTTTTAGATTATAGTCTTCTAAAGAAGAGAAGTATTGAAAGAATTAGCCATTTACTTGCACTGAGGGGAGTTATTATGTCCATTTTCTGCTATGGTTTCCTTAGTCCCCCACTCCTCAAGTTGTGATGGTTGACTCAGTTAGAAGGGTTGCTTTTATCTTTAATCATAAATCATTATGAATTTCCTTGTCTGAACCAGTCAGTATCTACCACATTGTGGTTAATTGGGACCAATCAGAGTGGAACTTCTTGTGGAAGAATCTGGAGATGTCCATATGAAAAGGAAATATGGAATAAACTTGATTGTATTATATTGCATTTTTCTGACACTAGGCATATGTGGTTTTGAAAATTACCTTTTTACTGGGCATTTTGTGAGTGGCAGAAACATTTTCCTGCCCTGGCCAAGGGCTAATCTTAGAAAAAGATAAATGTGATAAGTAAGAGATGATTTATGGATATAATATCTAAGAGAGCTGACTTAGTTTCTGAATATTGTTAAACCCTTTGAGACTGGTTCTCCACCACAGTAGTTAAGCATCATTATGATGCAGGTCAAGGTAAGACATTCTGAAATTTTCTAGGACATGTTTTTGAAGGCTTGGGATATTCTGCTTAACTCATATTTTGTATTGTTTTTTAGTTAAAATGAGAAGAAGATGATTTTGCCCTGTTTACAAACATTTGAATGAACACTGAAAATTCATCCAAATTGTTAAAATATTTAATGCCTACTAAGAGTCATGGAACCCTATTATATGATGGTGAATCGAGAAAGAGCTATACAAAATTATGCTTTCAAGGAACTTATAATTACATTGGCTAGAGGCTTATCAGTTCTATAAATAATGGTTACAAAACAATGCAATTTGAACCTTCATAGAGATTTGCATGGCTTGTTAAGAGAACCATAGTCTAAGACAATGGACTTCAACAGGGGGACACGTTCTGGGATGCAGATAATTTTGTAGGGTTATAAAGTTAGTTTTAAGGAAATAAACTTCTAGATCCTCCTTGTCCCTTTGTTTTCTTCCCTAGCATTTTCTTGAGGAAATGCCAGGTTGAGGGGTTAGACAGGTTCTCTTTCCAGCCTTCACTTTCAAAGATCCCCTCTCCTGCTTCACAAAAGAAAGGCATAATTCCTATCTCTACTGATCTTACATATCATTGACGTTGTGAAAACCAGTGGTACGCCAAACAAAGGGACAACTCAAAATTCTGGTGCTGTGCTCCTCATCATTAAAGATGACATGATGGAAGAGAAACTACATATTTTTAGATTCTAGCAATGTATCTTTCTAAATCTATCTAAATTGACCACTATTATTAAATAATGGGCACTTTTAGAGAAAGGTACCAGATCATGGCAGAAATAAAAGTTTAGAAAGTAATCACATTGTCCCATAAAAGCTAAATATTATGTTATGATAAATAGAAATAAAAAGATTTATTCTTTTATGAAATTCCACTACATATAAACATTACCACATTTCTAAAAATTCACATAAATTCCCCAGTTCCACAGATGTATGCCAAAAGCCTAACTGGTTTCAAACTAATCATATTATCTTTCCATTAAGTTGAGACAATCATGGAATAAATATTTCATGAATGAAAGATAAATGGATAAGACTGTGTCATTACCTTTAAAACCCTTTAATTTGTGGCTTCCTTGTATTATGATAGAGTAGTAATAGACTTAAGTAACAAAGACCCTTTACTCAAGATACAGATTTGAAATTTCATTGAAAAAAAAGTGAATTGTTTTAAATGGGGCTTATGACAATTGTCTTATAAACTGCACTGTTTTCATCAAACACAAATAAATATTTAGGTGGCATTACAAAAGATTGGGTGTACACAATCATTATTGTGTATATATATCTTTTTTCTCAAGCTCCAATAGAATGAACATTATTTGTATATTACTTAATATACACACCATAATGCATATGAAGCCATTTACTCAGGTCCATATTTTGGAAGAGGCATGGATTAACATTGAAAATACAAAACTAGATAACCAAAACAGTTGCTATGGGGTTTTAGAATAAATTAAATGCATTCACATTTATGTTTACATCCATTTGTGTTATATTTCAAGCAAAAATAAAATTTCTAATGATCTGTTTTATCTGATGATATACCAATGATTAGGGACATAAAGGAGCTAAGTAGAATGGTTGTAATTTTGTTTGCATCTACAAAATGTTTGTATATAATAATTATATTTATTGATCTCTATGATGTAGGAATTACTTGCCTTTGTAAAAATTAAAGAAAATTAGAAAACATATTTAATTGCCTTATTAACTTTAGTCTTTTTCTATGACTTGCAGTTTCTCTTTATTTTGTAGATTTGTGGTGAAATCTCATCAGTTTCTTCAGGGCATCCTTCATGTCCTTATTTCTTAAGGTGTAAATGAGCGGGTTGAGACTTGGAGTGATGATGGTATAAAAGAGGGTGAGGAACTTGCCCTGGTCTTTGGAAGCACTGTTACCTGGTTGCAGGTACATGTAGATAATAGTTCCATAGAATATAGACACTACAGTAAGATGAGAT
The DNA here is from genome assembly GCF_001698545.2 of Rhinopithecus bieti. NCBI lineage: Eukaryota > Metazoa > Chordata > Mammalia > Primates > Cercopithecidae > Rhinopithecus > Rhinopithecus bieti. The sequence goes on along the minus strand of NW_016809319.1, from coordinate 93,789 downwards.
CCACAGGTATTCATTGCTTTTCTCTGGCCTGCTTTTGACTTCATTCTCAGCACAGCTTTGACAATGTAGCCATAGGATATAAGGATAAGGATGAGAGGTGTGAGGACAATTATAATGCCTAAAGTGAAAACAGACATTTCAACTGTTGTGGTGTCTACACAAGCTATCTTGACCAGAGCTGGCAACTCACACAAGAAATGATCCAGAAGGTTGTTTCCACATGTGGGCAAATTCAGAGTGAGTGTACATAGTACTACAGAATTGGCCATACTAATACTCCAGACCATGATAATCATCTTTAGACATAGATGTGGGTTCATAATTACTAAATAATGCAAAGGCTTACATATAGCTGTAAAACGATCATAGGACATAACAGCCAGGAGAAGGCACTCAATTGAGCCCAACCACATGTAAACATAGAGTTGGATGATACAGCCCACATAACTGATGGTCTTATCAGGTCCCCACAAGTTGACCAGCATCTGAGGGATGATGCTGGTTGTGAAACATAGATCTAGGAAAGATAAATTTCTGAGGAAAAAGTACATTGGTGTATGAAGCTGGGAATCCAGGAGAGATGCGAGAATGATGGCTGTGTTACCCACCAATGTAATTAAGTAGAAGACGGCGACAGCTCCTGACAGGATCATCTCCATTTTTGGATGGTCAGAGAAGCCAAGCAGAATAAAACCATGTAAAGAACTATAATTTCTTTGGTCCATAGTCCTTCAATGTCTAAATCCTAGAGTGAGAAGAGGAGGAGGTAGATGATGATAGGAGGATAAGGAGAAGGAAGAAGAAGGAAGAAGAGGTAGAGGAGGAGGAGGAGGGAGAGGAAGAAGAAAAGGAAAAGAGGAAGAAACAATTTGTCAACATGAACTATCTAAACAATTTGATAAAATACAGAACTAAACAAAGGGAGATAATTTATGTTACTAATTGAAAAAATTTAATGGATAAAAGTAAAAATTACAGCCAAGAAATCTGCTATTTGTCGTAGATTCTTTTATGGCAATGAGTTTAATATTAGATTTTTAAAAAAATCCAGGTGACCATGGGGAGTTCACTTTTAAACTTGAGGTCTGAATTATCTCACGTGTAGATTTGAAAGTTTGAAATAGACGCTGGTTCTAAAATGACCCTATGATTCTTTATAAGCTAGTTAGCCTGATAAAATGAACATATTCTTTTATTTGATCAGTAAATTCACCTGTAAAATTTAAGTACTGGGCTAATGGTAGGATGAGGAAAAGATGTGGTAAACTGGAGGCTGAACCTGGGGACATTATGCTAACTGAAGTAAGCTGAAAGACAAATACTGCATTATTTCATTTATATATGGAATCCAAAAAAGTTGAACTCATAGAAGTAGAGAGTAGGGGCAGGAGATGGATGGGAAAAGGGGAGATGTTGATCAAGGGTACTAAGTTTCAGTTAGAAAAAAGGAACCAGCTTTAGTGATCTCACAGAATGGTGACTACAATAAACAATAGTGCATGATCTCAAAATTACTAAGAGTAGATTTTAAGTGTTTTCACCACAAAAAATAAGTATGTTAGGTGATGGGTTTGTTAATTAGCCTGATTTAATCATTACACATTATAAACATATATTAAAACATTATATGGTACCCCATAAACATATATGATTATTGTTTGTTCATTAAAAATATAACTTACAAAAGAATGAGGAAAGATTGTTCCTCTTTTTTCATATCTTAGTGACTAAGCACCTGTGATCTCCTACTTTGTTTTGTAGGACATCTGGTATTTACCCTTGGACGCTTTGTCTTTCTCATCCTTAACACCTTACTCATCACCAAAACTGGTAAATTTGGATGCAAAAATATATGCTAATTATCCTTTCACTTTAAAAAATCCCTACCACCACTACCCTAATCCAAACCACTATGATTTCTTTTCTGGATTCTGGCAATAGTCTTGCATCCAGTCCTTGCATCCAGTCTTATGCCTTTACATTGTTACAACGTTTGATAAAATAATGTCATCCATCTCCTTAAAACTTGTCAGCCACTTTCCACTACATTTAAGAAATACTATATTGTATACTTAAAATTTTGTGAGGAGGGTAGATCTTATGTTAAGTGTTCTCATCACATGCACACACATACACAAACACAATAAAGAAGGTGGGAGGAAACTGTTGGAGGTGATGGATGTATATATGGCATAGATTGTGGTGATGGTTTCACAGGTATATACTCACCTTCAAACTCATTAAGTTGTATACATTAAATGTGTACTGCTTTGGTATGTCAGTCATACTTCAATAAAGTGGTCAAAAAGCTAAAATAAAACATTTGGTTAAAAAATAACAGCCATTAGCCAGGTGTGGTGGCATGCTTCTATAGTCCCAGCTACTCAGGAGGCTGAGGCAGGAAGATCACTTGAGCCCAGGAGGTCGAGGTTGTAGTGAGCTATGATTGCACCACTGCACTCCACCTTGGGTGCTGGAGCAAGAACCTGTCTCAAAAACAAACAAAACCCAGATAAATATCAAACTCGTGCTTCTCTCTCTCTTTATATAGATGTAGTACAAAAGTTGTGCTTTTCTGTTTGTTATGCCATTTCAAAATTTTTTTGAATATTATTAAGAAATTACTTCCAACTGTGGCCATGATTCAAAAGTGGATACGTTTATGAGACTAACTGGAGATAGTGGTTGAAATAGCCGTTTTGAGAAAATCATTTTGTGATTTCCTTAGCATTAGCTTTTCAAAAATTACGATTTGATTCTGTGTTCTGCCATTGATCAAATTGGATAGAAAGAAAAATAATTCTCTGAAAGATATTTCAAGCTGTCACACCCCATTAAAGTTCCATAATGTCTGAGCAGGGGCATGAATAATTAATACTTATTTATATTAACAGACTCGATGTGTATAATAACTTCTGAATAAAGCAGGGCTTCCAGTTTAATTATATAAAAACCTGGAACCTGAAATTTTTTAAAATTAAAATCATATTCATAGCTGTTAATTTCTTACTATTTTCATTATTACATAGTCTGTAGAAAGATTAAGTCAGGAAAGAATAAAAGTCCTCCTTCTGCCCTATTAAAAAGTGACATAGAGAAAATCTTCAATAAATTTTTCATGCAATATGAAGATTTAGAAATGGATAAGTAAAATCCGAGTCCCTTTAGGACTCCACAAACCTTCAGGAATAAAATAATTTCACTGACAGATTTCACAGATGGCAATAAAAAAACTAAACAAAACAAAATTAAAAAAAAGTATCTGAATTCTTCATTTTCAATTTAATCTGTATTTCTCGCTTTTGTTTCTGCCGGATCAAAATGTTTGATATCACAAATCAAGAAATAGCTTCATGTCCTCCTCTTATAATAAAGAATAAATTTAATGTTTCTTTCACAATCTAGATAAGGAGAATTTCTCTGCAGAGATTTACAATATTTGTTCTCAGACTTCTGAAATAAAACCAGCCCTTACAGATCTAAGTTCTTTTTCTTCTACTTTCTCCAAATTGTTTTACCAACCCAGGCATACTGTTTCTCCAAGAGATTAAGGATGAACATTACTGCGATCCAGAGAGAGTTCCTTTGCCATTCTACTTCTCGACTTTTGTAGAGTCCACACTATGGAAAATAGATCCCAGTGAAGCATTTTTTCTCCAGGGCTGTAAATTTCTCATGTTTTCCCTGCGGTTGCCATGGTGAATTCTGCTTTTCCCAAAGTGTGTTAGGGTAGAGATTCTCAACAGGACTCCTCCTTCTTGAATATATGACTTCAAGTAAGAGGATGAAACCTGTCACAAATTCTTACTTCTTGTTCTGAGTTTAAATCAACCTGCAAGTAGGTCTTGACCAAACAGAAACATTATGAAAAGCAACCAGATAATTCAGAATCAGAATTGAACAAAATTTCCCAATATTACCTGAAGACTCAGATAATCAAAAAGATTATGTAAACCAATGGGACTGCATCCAATTAACTTTACTAGAGTACAGTGTCATAGAAAATGCCAGCTAATGAAACATTTGGAGAATTACACTATACCCTAATATTTCACTAGGGCAGGTTTAGTAGATGTAAAAGTTATTTAATATGAAGGAAAACTATAGGACAAGAAATAAGAAAATGTATTTTCATATTTTCTTAGGTTGTGAATGTATTATAAATAAAATTTACTCTTAAATAATGTAGATTTCCAACACTACAATTATACTTAACTATAGAATAATCTTACCATTCAAAGCACAAATAGTGATTGTGGAACTAAACTTACTCTGAGCAGATATCATTTAAATAAGGTACCTCTAGTGGTTATCTCTGATACGCATGGTCAAAACAGTTGTATTTGAAAGAGCTGTTTAATCCCCAAAGCTCTAAACAATAAGAACAGGATCATAAGATTTATATTTTTGCTCAGTTGTTTTGGTGACCGTGAGGGGTGATTCAAATACTTCAGTGTCTATGACAATTCGTTTTGTTGTTGTCTCAGAGGTCACTATTTACACATTAAATTCTGGAGTAAGTATATACTATGAAAATTTTTGTGAGCTGGCTTATAATCATAGGTTTTAACAGCTTCCTTAAATTAAAATTACATATCAGCAATAATTGGTTTTAGTAAAATACATAAGCACGAATTGACGGCCTCCTGATACATGTTCAAATGTGGATGACATTACTGATCAATAAAATAATTTTAACTATCTGCTTCTGTATAGTAGTCAACATATCTTACACTTGAGATATAGTATAGTGTAATGGTTAGATGGATGGATTGTGGTGCCAGACTTTCTGGGCTGAAATCCTGGTGGCTAGAGTTATCAGATGTGTGAACTTGGGAAAATTACTTAATCTTCGTTGCCTCTGATTTCTTATCTATAATAGGGGATACTATAATACATAATTTAAAGGGCAAATATAAGGATTCAACAAGTTTAATATATGTAAATGCTACAATACTGGTTAGCACACAATAAGCATCCAAATAAGTATTAACTATTACAATTTCGATCAGTTCAGGGTGTCTGTGTGCTGCAAAAATATTTGGGGAAAATTTATGCTGATATTTGATAAAACATCTGGAAAATCCTCCTTTAGGATTATAATACATATATAAAATATATATACTATATACATAGTATATGCATATGTATGTATATATATTCTTTATAAATGCTATGATAATGATGATAAGAAACATAACATCTACTAATGGTACATTTTTGTCTATCAAGATTCGAAACATCTGAATACTTGAAACTGTTCACGGACTAGAGATTCAGTTTCACTTGTGTATTTTTCTCTTCCCATTTAGTCAAGTTTTCTACAGTTCTCCTTTTCGTTTAAAAACTGATGTACAGTTATAATTTAATTTCACAATTTCAATCCAACCATAAGCAAATATTCAATTTTCATTTGAAAAATAAAAATGTATATAAACTGTCATGCCCACCCATATTTCTGGTTTAAATACATTCCTGCACAGTGACTTTTCCTTGCTCCTCATTCTGTGATTAAAATCCATGGATTTGTTACTCTGGAGAAATTATAGAGGAATCCTTTGGATTTTTGAATTATTTTTTTAAAAAGTTTTCATTTGTTGTCAAGAAATGGATATACCCAGCTTGTAAAGCAGATGCTGGTGCCTTAAACTTTAATATAAGACCTTTCCATTCCTCTTTGAATAAATCAAGACATGTTTTCCTGTTTCCTTTTTATTTAACCATTTTTTTCCCTTGCTTACTTTAGCCCTTTACTTATGGAAGCCATTTAAAGTGAAGCTATTAGCAGTGCTTCCACAACTGGCTGCGTATCAGAGTAACTGTATTGGCTGGCGTATGTAGAAATTTTAGAAATACACTGTCCTGAGATTCCTATGCCCTTGCCAAGGGCTCAATTCTTTTCTTTTTATACTGTGTCCCTAGATACCATCTTATAGTTTTAAGGCTTTAAATCCCATCTACATATTGATGGCTTTCAAGTGTCTATTTCCAGTCTTCTACATTGAGCATCAAATAGGTAGTTCCAGCTGCCTAATTTCATGCACAAAATTATAAGTCTAAACATAGCTAAAATAGAACTCTTGATTGCACTGAGTCTGCTCTAATTCCAGTCTTCCTCATTGTAGTAAATGATATAAACACCTACCTATTTCTGGCCAGAAACCAGTAATTAAGGAGTTATCCTTAATTACTAGCCTGCCCTCATCTTGAAAATCTGAACGATTCTAAGCTTGACTTGTCTCCATTTCTAGAATGACTAACAAACTAGGCCTATTTTTCCTGGATTACCCAATGTATTCCTATCTTGTTTCCCTACTTTAATTCATTCCCCTTTCAATCTATTCTTCATATGGCGGCCAAAAGCGTTCTTTAAAAAAAACGACACATTGGCCGGGCGCGGTGGCTCACGCCTGTAATCCCAGCACTTTGGGAGGCCGAGGCGGGCGGATCACCTGAGGTCAGGAGTTCGAGACCAATGTGATAAACATGGAGAAACTCCGTCTCTACTAACAATATACAATTCGCTGGGTGTGGTGGCGCATGCCTGTAATCCCAGCTACTCCAGAGGCTGAGACAGGAGAATCGCTTGAACCCGGGAGACGGAGGTTGTGGTGAGCCGAGATCACACCATTGCACTCCAGCCTGGGCGACAGAGCAAGACTCCGTCTCAAAACAAAAAACAAAACAAAGCAACAACAACAACAACAACAAAAACCCAAGAAAACCAAAACCACAAATCAAGTGTTTCCATTTACCAGTTTGAAATCTTTCTAGACTTCCTATGCACTTAGGATAAAATTCACACTCCTTACCAAGAACTATCAGATGCACCATGCCTGGCTCCTTTTTATCCCTCCCTCCTTCTCCCAATCGTCTCATGCCTTTGTCATTCCAGGGTTGCAGGTGTTAAAGGGTCTTTGCATTGAATTTCATTGGCCTGGCAGATTCTGTCCCCAGATTGAACTCCTTGTTTGTAATCGTTTTTCAGATATAATCTATTCAATGAGATCTTTCTTGACTACTTAATCTAAATTAAAATCCCTCCTCCCCAGCCACTCTCCGTCACATTTCCATGTGTTTTTCGTAGCACTTACCACTCTAAATTTTGTTTTTTTAAAATGTATCTCCCCACAGTTAAAACCTAAGATCCAAACGAATACGGATCTGATCCCCCTTGTTTGCCACATAACTGAACGAATCAATTCAGCAAATTTGATTAGCAATAGAAATATAGCAAACAACTAAGACAAAACAGGAAAGTCCCTGACCTAATGGAGCTTGCTTTTCTTTGTGAAAACAAGCTCATCAGCCAAATTATATAAAGTGTTTATTTGTTCACTGCTTGTTTTTTTTTTTTTTCTGATTTTTTTCTTTTTTTTTTTTTAATAAAACATCCCACCAAATAGGAACATTCTCTCTTTAGGAATAGCATTCCGTGTGGATGTTGATTTCTTACTTTGTGATTTTACAGACATTGTCTTCCAGTATTTCCGTAGACTAACTAACTGGTCAGGACCTGTTAGCCCTGTGATAATGCTGCACTCAGCATTCCTTGATGATGTCATATTAGCTTCCAGTGGCTGCTTGGTGCCTGGAAGGTGGTCTAGCATGTAACAGGGATCAATAAAAGTTTGTTGACTATAAAGCAGTTAGAGCAATATCTGATGTGTATATTAAATATCCCATTCAGTCAAGATTATCTAGGGTGATATATTCAAGAAATATAATGCTAATGCATTTATGTGGTGATGGAGATCAGAGTTTAATGATATTGATCATCAAATAGCCTGGATAAAGAGTATGTTCCCACAAGAAAGAGCTTTCTGAGACTGCTTTTATGTTATCCTTTACATTTCTATTTTTTGACTTTTTTTTTGGCTTTTGACTTTTGGGTCTCACTGTCACCCAGGCTGGAGTGCGGTGGTGTGATCATGGCTCATTTTGGCTTCAAACTCTTGGGCTCAAGAGATCCTCCCATTTCAGTCTTTCCAGTCACTGGGATTACTGGTGTGTACCACAAAACTTGACTCTGTTTGATTTTTTTTTTTTGGTGGACCATATATTTTACCAAAGTATCTGAAATATTGTAAATGATATTTGTTGAAATATCAGAAAATATTTTTGGCATACTTTGGGGAAAAAAGCAAACACAAAACCAAAACAATTTATCTATTTACCTTCTCGTGAACTTATGAAATCAAATATTTTAAGCCTTATTTTCCCCAAACTCTATGATTCTCTCAATAGTTGCAGAAAAATCTTTTGATAAAATCCAACACATCTTCATGTTAAAAACCCTCAATAAGTTATGTATCCAAGAAACATACTTCAAAATAATAAAGCCATTTATTTCAGTCCCACAGCCAACATCATACCAAATAGGTAAAAGCTGGAAGCATTCCCTTTAAGAACTGGAATAAGACAAGAATTCTGACACTACTCTTATTCAACATAGTACTGGAAGTCCTAGTCAGATAAATCAGGCAAGAGAGAGAAATAAAAAGTATCCAGATAGGAAAAGAGGAAGTCAAATTATGCTATGATTCTATGACTAGAAAACCCCAAAGGCTCTTCCAAAAGGCTTCTAGACCTGATAAAACAACTTCAGTAAAGTTTGAAGATACAAAATCAATGTACAACAATCAATAGCATTTCTATACATCAATAACATTCAAGCTGAGAGCCAAATCAAGAATGTAATTCCCTTTAAAACAAACACACACACACACACAATCTAGGAATACTTCTAACCAAGGAAGTGAAAGATCTTCACAAAAAAAACTACAAAGCACTGCTGAAAGAAATCATAGATGACATAAACAAATGGAAAAACCTTCCATGCTCATAGATTGGAAGAAACAACAACATAATTAAAATGTTTAAATGTTACCACCTAAAGCAATCTACAGATTCAACAGTATTCCTATTAAATTACCAATGTCATTTTACACAGAACTAGAAAAAACGATTCTAAAATTATATGGAACCAAAAAAAGAGCCCAAATAGCTATAACAATCCTAAGCAAAAAGAACAAAGCTGGAGGCATCACATTACTGGACTTCAAACTATACTGCAAGTCTACAGTAATCAAAACAGCAAGGTACTGTACAAAAATAGGCACTTAGACCAATGGAACAGAATAAAGAACCCAGAAATGAAGCAGCATACCTACACCCAACTGATCTTGAACAAAGTCGACAAAAATAAGTAATGCAGAAAGGACTCCCTATTCCATAAATGGTGCTAGGAAAACTGGCTAACTATATTCAGAAGGATGAAACTTAACCCTTACCAAGCACCATATGCAAAAATTAATTCAAGAAAGATTAAAGACTTAAATGTAAAGCCTCAAACTATAAAAATCCTGGGAGAAAACTCAGAAATACCCTTCTGGACACTGGCCTTGGCAAAGAACTTATGACCAAGTCCTCAAAAGCAATTGCAACACATAAAAAATTGACAAATGGAACCTAATTAAACCAAAGAGCTTCTGCACAGCAAAAGTACCTATCAACAGAATAAACAGACAACTTACAGAATAGGAGAAAATATTTGCAAACTATGCATCTGACAAAGGAGTAATATCCAGAATCTATAAGGAACCTAAACAAATCAACAAGAGAAAAACAAATAACCCCATTAAAGAATGGGCAAAGAACATGAACAGACAATTCTTAAAAGAAGACATAAAAGCAGCTAACAAATGTATAAAAAAAATGCTCAAACAGTAATCATTAGAGAAATGCCACTCAAAACCACAATGAGATACCATCTTGCACCAGTCAGAATGGCTATTACTAAAAAGTGAAAAAATGACAGATATTGATGAGACTAGAGAGAAAATGAACACTTACATACTGCTGGTAGAAATGTAAATCAGTTCAGCCACTATGGAAAGTAGTTTGGGAATTTCTCAAAGACCTGAAAATAGAATTATCATTCAACCCAGCAATTACATCACTGGGTATGTGTCCCCGCCCCCAGACAAATTGTTCTACCTAAAATATACATGCACTCGCATGTTCATTGCAGCACTATTCACAATTGCAAAGACATGGAATCAAGCTAGGTGCCCATTAATGGTGGATTGGATAAATAAAATGTGGTACATATACAACATGGAATGCTACACAGCCATAAAGGAGAACAAAATAATGTCCTTTGAAGCAACATGGATGCAGCTGGAGGCCATCATCCTTAGCAAATTAATGCAGAAATAGAAAACCAAATATCACAGCTTCTCACTTGATTTAAAGTTTAAGGAGCTAAATTTTGGGTACATATGGACATAAAGATGGAAACAACAAACACTAGGGATTTCAAAAGGAAGGAGAGGAGGAGAGGAGCAAGGACTGAAAAACTTCCTATCATGTACTATATTCACTGTCTGGGTGACAGAATTAATATAAGCCCAAACCTCAGCATCACACAATATACCCTTGTGATAAACCTGCCCATACACCCTCCTGAATCTAAACTAAAAATAGAAATTAAAAAAACCCCTTTTTCATAGTAATCATAAAATATACACTTAGGCAATTTATGAAAATAATATAGTTTTACATTTGTTCTTTTCACCCCAGCTTTATGAAGATATAATTAAGAAGTAAAAATTGAATACACTTACTATGTACATGATGTTTTGACATATGTATATATTGTGAAATGATTACCACAAACCAGCTAATTAATCTATCCATCAGCTGACATATGTTTTCTTGTTTTGTGGTGGGAATATTTAAGATCTACACTCTTAACAAATTTCAAATATTAGATACTGTATTGTTAACTATATTCACCATGCTGCATATTAAATCCCCAGAACTTGGTTGCCTTAAAACTGAAAGCTTGTATCTGCTGACCAACATCTCCCTATTTTCCCCTCCCCCAGCTTTTGGAAACCACCATTCTAATTCTATTCTCTGTTTCTGTGAATTCAACTTTTTAAGATTTCATGAATTAGTGAGTTCATACACTATTTGTCTTTCTCTGATTCTTTTATTTTACTAAGCATAACGCCCACAAGGTTGATCCATGTTATTGCAGCACAGAATTTCCTTCTTTTTGATGGATGCTTGGTTTGTTTCCAAGTGTTGGTTAATGTGAATGATGCTACATTGAACATAAGAGTGCATATATCTCTTTGACATACTAATTTCATTTCTTTTGGGTATATACCCGGAAGTGGGATTGCTGGATAAGATGGTAGCTCTAGTTTTGATTTTTGAGGAACCTTCATACTGTTTTCTAAAATGGCTGTTCCAATTTATATTCCCACCAGTAGTGCATAAGGATTCCTTTTCTTTCTGAATCCTTGCCAATACTTGTTATCTCTTGTCTTGATAATAGCCATCCTAACATATGTTAGCTGATCTCATTGTGGTTTTAATTTTCATTTCCCTCATGAATAGTACTGTTGAGCATTATTTCACATATCTGTTGGCCATATGTATGTCTTCTATTGAGAAATGTCTGCTCAGGTCTTTGGCCATTTAAAAATCAATTTATTGTATTATTTTTGCTATAGAGTTGTTTGAATTCCTTGTGGTTTTTTGAATATTAACTCCTTATCAGATTTGTGAGTTATGTAAGATAATGGTTCCATTTTATTCTTTTGCATATAGAGACTAAGTTTTCCCAGCACAATTCATTGAATAAACTATCCTTTCTCCTGTGTATTCTTGACACATTTGTCAAATATTAGTTAGTTGACCATATATGTGTGGATTTATTTCTGGGGTCTTGATTCTGTTCCATTAGTCTATGTGTCTGCTTTTATGCCAGTATCATACTGTTTTGATTCCTATGGTTCTGTAATACGGTTTCAAGTCAGGAAATGTGATGCCTCAGCTTTTATGTTGTTGTTGTTCAAGTTGTTTTGGCTATTTGTGGTTTTTTTTTCTTTTTTTCTTTTTTGTGGTTCCATACATATTTTAGAATTGTTTCTCTAATGCTGTGAAAAATGTCATTAGAGTTTTGATAAGAATTGCATTGAATCTGTCAATTACTTTGGGTATTATGGACATTTTAGTAGTATTTTTCCATTCCATGAGCATGAAATATTTTAAACATTTATTTGTAGTTTCTTCAATATATTTCATCAATATTATAGTTTTAAGTGTAAAGATTAATCAACTCCAGGGTTAAATTTATTTCTAAATATTTTATTTCATTTTGTTTTGGTTTTTTTTTTTTTTTTTTAGAGGGAGGCTTGCTCTGTCACCCAGGCTGGAGTGCTGTGGCCCGATCTCAGCTCACTGCAAGCTCCGCCTCCCGGGTTTACGCCATTCTCCTGCCTCAGCCTCTCGAGTAGCTGGGACTACAGGCGCCTGCCACCTCGCCCGGCTAGTTTTTTGTATTTTTTTTAGTAGAGACGGGGTTTCACCGTGTTAGCCAGGATGGTCTCGATCTCCTGACCTCGTGATCCGCCCGTCTCGGCCTCCCAAAGTGCTGGGATTACAGGCTTGAGCCACCGCACCCGGCCAATATTTTATTCATTTTGATTCTATTGTAAATGGCATTTGTTTTTCCAGATAATTCAGTGTTACTGTACAGAAACACAACTGATTGTTTATGTTTTCAATTGACAAATAAAAATTGTATTTCTTCACAGTGTACAATCATGATGTTTTGATATATGAATACATTGTGGAATGGCTAAGTTAAGCTATTTAATATATTTATTACCTCTTTTTTGTGATGAGAACATTTAAAATATAATATTTTGGCAATTTTTAAGAATACAATATATTGTTATTAAGTATAGCCATCATGATGTACAATAGATCACTTGAATTTATTCCTCCTAATTGAAATTTTGTAACCTTTGACCAAGATCTGTCTGTATTCCCCACCCCCTGGCCTCTGGTAAGCACCTTGTTTTTCTAGGGAAAAAACAAGGGTTTTCTTTCTCTGCATCCTCTCCAACATTGTTATCTTTTATTTGTTTTGATAATAGCCATTCTAACATGTGTGAGGTGATCTCATTGTGGTTTTAATTTGCATTTTTCTAATGATTAGTGATGTTGAGCATTTTTTATATACCTGGCCATGTCTTTGAGAAATGTCTATTCAATCATTTGTCCAATTTTTCATTAGGCTGTTAATTTTCTTACTACTGAGTTGTTTGAGTTCCTTATTTATTTTGCATATTAAACACATCAGATGTATGGTTTGCAAATATTTTCTGCTAATATTTCTTTGGGTTGTCTATTCAGTCTGTTGATTGTTTCCTTTTCTGTGCAGAAATTTTTTGGTTTGATGTAATTCTATTTGTCTATCTTTACTTTTGTTGCCTGTGCTTTTAGGATTACCTAAAAAAAACCATTGCTCAGGCCAGTGTCATGGAGGTTTTCCCCTGCGTTTTCTTCTTGTAGTTTTAAAGTTTATGGCATTATGTATAAGCTTTTAATTAATTTTGAGTTGAGTTTTGTAGATGGTGTGAGATGAGGGTCTAATTTCATTCTTCTGCAGGTGGACATCCAGTTTTCCAAACACCATTCATTAAAGAGACTGTTCTTTTTTCATTATGTGTTTTTGGCACTTTTGTTGAAAATCAGTTGGTTGTAAATACTTAGATTTATTTCTAGATTCCTTATTCTATTGTATTGGTCTATGTGTCTCTTTTTATGCCAATACCATACAGCTTTTATTACCGTAGCTTTGTAGTATATTTTGAAATTAAGTACTATAATGCCACCAGTTTTGTTCTTCTTGCTCGAGATTGCTTGGTCTGTTTAGAGTCTTTTGTGGTTCCATATAAATTTTAAGATTGTTTCTCTATTTCTACGAAAATTATCATTGGTATTTTGGTAAGAACTGTATTGAATTTGTTGATTATTTTGGGTAGCATGACTATTTTAGCAGTTTTAGTTCTTCCAGTCCATGAACAAGGAATTTTTCCATTTATTTTCTTCAATTTCTTTTACCAATGTCTTATAGATTTCAGTATACGTATCTTTCACCTTTTTGGTTTAATTTATGCCTGAGCATTTTCATGTTTTGAAAATAGGATTGTTTTATTGATTCTTTTAAAAATAGTTTGTTGTTAGTGTAACACTATTTTTTTTTTTTTAATATACATTAAGTTCTAGGATACATGTGCAGAATGTGCAGGTTTGTTACATAGGCATAAATGTGCCCTGGTGGTTTGCAACACCCATCAACCCGTCATCTACATTAGGTATTTCTCCTAATGCTAGCCCTCTCCTAGCCCCCCAATCCCCGACAGGCCCCAGTATGTGATGTTCCCCTTTCTGTGTCCATGTATTCTCATTGTTCAACTCCCACTTATAAGTGAGAACATGTGGTGTTCGGTTTTCTGTTCCTGTGTTAGTTTACTGAGAATAATGGTTTCCAGTTTCATCCATGTCCCTGCAAAGGACATGAACTCATCATTTTTTATGGGTGCATAGTATTCCATGGTGCTTATGTGCCACATTTTCTTTTTCCAGCCTGTCATTGTTGGGCATTTGGGTTGGTTCCAAGTCTTTGCTATTGTGAACAATGTCGCAATAAACATATGTGTACATGTGTCTTTATAGTAGCAAGATTTATAATTCTTTGGGTATATACCTAGTAATGGGATTGCTGGGTCAAATGGTATTTCTGGTCCTAGATCCTTGAGGAATTGCCACACTGTTTTCTACAATGGTTGAACTAATTTACACTCCCACCAACAGTATAAAAGCGTTCCTATTTCTCCACATCTTCTCCAGCATCTGTTGTTTCCTGACTTTTTAATGATCACCATTCTAACTGGCGTGAGATGGTAACTCATTGTGGTTTTGATTTGCATTTCTCTAATGACCAGTGATAATGAACTTTTTTTCATATGTTTGTTGGGCACATAAATGTCTTCTTTTGAGAAGTGTCTGTTTATATCCTTGGCCCACTTTTTGATGGGGTTGTTTGTTTTTTTTCTTGTAAATTTGTTTAAGTTACTTGTAGATTCTGGATAGTAGCCCTTTGTCAGTTGGATAGATTGCAAAAATGTTCTTCCATTTTGTAGGTTACCTGTTCATTCTGATGATAGTTTCTTTTGCTGTGCAGAAGTTCTTTAGTTTAATTAGATCCCATTTGTTGATTTTGACTTTTGTTGCCATTGCTTTTGGTGTTTTAGTCTTGAAGTCTTTGCCCATGCCTATATCCTGAATGGTATTGCCCAGGTTTTCTTGCAGGATTTTTATGGTTTTAGGTCTCATGTTTAAGTCTTTAATCCATCTTGAGATAATTTTTGTATAAGGTGTAAGGAAGGGGTCCAGTTTCTGTTTTCTGCATATGGCTAGCCAGTTTTCCCAACACCATTTATTAAATAGGGAATCCTTTCCCCATTGCTTGTTTTTGTCAGGTTTGTCAAAATCAGAGGGGTGCAGATGTGTGGTGTTATTTCTGAGGTCTCTGTTCTGTTCCATTGCTCTATATATTTGTTTTGGTACCAGTACCATGCTGTTTTGGTTACTGTAGCCTTGTAGTATAGTTTGAAGTCAGGTAGCATGATGTCTACAGCTTTGTTCTTTTTGCCTAGAATTGTCTTGGCTATACGGGCTCTTTTTTTGGTTCCATATGAAATTTAAAGTAGTTTTTCTAATTCTGCGAAGAACGTTAATGGTAGCTTGATTGGGATAGCATTGAATCTATAAATTACTTTGGGCAGTATGGCCGTTTTCATGATATTGATTCTTCCTACCCATGAGCATGGACTATTTTTCCATTTGTTTGTGTCTTCTCTTATTTCCTTGAGCAGTGGTTTGTAGTTCTCCTTGAAGAGGTCCTTCACATTCCTTGTAAATTGTACTCATAGGTATTTTATTCTCTTTGAAGCAATTGTGAATGGGAGTTCACTCATGATTTGGCTCTTTGTCTATTATTGGTGTATAGGAATGCTTCTGATTTTTGCACATTGATTTTGTATACTGAGACTTTGTTGAAGTTGCTTATCAGCTTAAGGAGATTTTGGCCTGAGACGATGGGGGGTTTGCTAAATATATAATCATGTCATCTGCAAACAGAGATAATTTGACTTCCTTTCTTCCTATTTGCATACCCTTTATTTCTTTCTCTTGCCTGATTGTCCTGGCCAGAACTTCCAATACTATGTTGAATAGGAGTGGTGAGAGAGGGCATCTTTGTCTTGTCCTGGTTTTCAAAGGAAATGCTTCCAGCTTTTGCCTATTCAGTATGATATTGGCTGTGGTTTTGTCATAAATAGCTCTTATTATTTTGAAATATGTTCCATCAATACCTAGTTTATTGAGTGTTTTTAGCATGAAGGGGTGTTGAATTTTATTGAAGGCCTTTTCTGCATTTACTGAGATAATCATATGGTTTTTGTCATTGGTTCTGTTTATGTGATGGATTACATTTATTGATTTGTGTATGTTGAAACAGCCTTGCATCCCAGGGATGAAGCCAACTAGCTCATGGTGGATAAGCTTTTTGATGTGCTGTTGGATTCAGTTTGCTAGTATTTTATTGAGGATTCTCACATCAATGTTCATGAGGGATGTTGGCCTGAAATTTTCTTTTTTTTGTTGTTGTTGCATCTCTGCCAGGTTTTGGTATCAGGATGATACTGACTTCATAAAATGAGGGAGGAGTCTTTCTTTTTCTGTAGTTTGGAATAGTTTCAGAAGGAATGGTACCAGGTCATCTTTGTACCTCTGGTAGAATTCGGCTGTGAATCTGTCTGGTCCCGGAATTTTTTTGATTGGCAGGCTATTAATTACTGCCTCCATTTCAGA
>NW_016809319.1:58194-75410 GCF_001698545.2 Rhinopithecus bieti | reverse complement strand
TTTTTTTTTTTTTTTTTTTTTTTTCCCCAGAGTTTTGCTCTCTTACCCAGACTAGAGTGTAGTGGTATGATCATGGCTCACTGCAGACTTGACCTCCTGGCCTCAGGGAATCCTGCCTCAGCCCCCTGAGTAGCTGGAACTATGAGCATGCACCACCACACTTGGCTAATTTTTAAATTTCTCTAGAGATGGGGTCTCACTATGTAGCCCAAACTGGTCTTGAACTTCTGGGCTGAAGCAACTCTCCTGCCTTGGCCTCCCAAAGTGCTGGGATTAGAGGTATGAGCCACCATGCCTCATCCTTTCATGAGTTTTTATGCTTGCAATTCAGACTGATAAGTGAATGACAGTGAGAATTCAATTCCCCAATGCCTACTCTCATTATCTAAAGAAAGCAAGGCAGAAATGGTATCCTGAAGGGAAGAATCTTTGTTTTTAGTTTTTTAAAGATTAGGTTTACTCGATGTCAGAAAAATATGTTTACATTAAGGCAAGATTGAGTATTGATGTTGGCATGTAAGTTCTTAGCTGTCAAGCCTCTTAAACAGTGATCTCTGAATTTTACAGGTGTGAAAAGGTATTAATCCTCTTAGACTTTGGGGTTGTTGTGTGAGGCCTAGGATGAGCACACTAGCAGTGGCCAGTCTTCTTTAATCAAGAACAGCCTTATACATTTCCATGTTATGTGTGCTACGATGTGAAAATATTTGGAAAACTCTGTCTTCCCCCATTGCTGCCAGACTTATGGTCTTTCTTTGTTCCCAGGTGACTGATTTAGGTTCCAAGCAGAATGGAATTGGGTGTCCTGGAAGCCTGAGGCAGATTTGGTACTATGGAGGGTGCACTTGCTGATATGAAGTTTTATTTTATACAAATCCTGGAGAAGCTAAGTGAGGCCGTGCCAATGTTGCCAGAAGACATGAGAATCATGCCGGATCTCTGTGGCTTAACATGGGACATAGTGGTAAGTGCAGCTATATTTGTGTTTCTTGGTAGTTGAAAGCCAAGTTTATACATATAGGAAGAAAGAGTTTGCCAAAGAATTTATGCTTTAGTTGGAGAAAAATGTAAAGTTTTTGATAAATTAGGCTGATTAAAAAATAATGTGAACACTTAAATTACCTTTAAGGGAGTGCAGCCTTGAGAAGAAGGTATCAAGTGGTCTAAGTCTATAGCAAATTTGAGTTTAAAATAGACACTTTCAGAAAAGAATCAAAAGGAAGAAAGTCTTAATGTTCACATTGAGTGAAGGTGATGGCTAGATTTAGAATTGTAGTTCAGTCAGTAGAAGATGTGTTCAATCCTTTTAATCCCAAAAAGTGGATGCCAAAATAACCACAAAATATATCAGAAGAGTAAAAAAAGCCAGCAAGTTAAGATAACAACAAAATATGGCTAAGATGAGCATTGCAATGTTCAGGAAAGCATAAACTACAAGCACAAAGGCTCAAGAATGGGATGACCAACTGAACAAATGGTCAACTGAAAAGATATGTAAATGATTGTAATAAGTGCTAAATTATAAGTAAAGTCTGAGTAAATATTGAAACACTTGATGGATATTTTCTACATGGAGAAGTTAAATTGACATCAGGGACTTAGAATTGGAGAGAATGAAGCAATCAGAAAATAAGTACCAGTCAATACACAGTCAAAAGGGGCTTTGAGGAAATTGATTTATGCTTCTGCAAAGACTTTTTTGATGGAGGAAGAAGCAAAATATAAATTAAATTATTTGAAGAACACAAATTATTAAAGCCTTTATTTGTTTTTAACTGATATACATACTTGTTTAACATGATGTAAAATTTTTCCAAGTTCGTTTATAATTTCAAGAGTTTGTATTATTTAGAAGTGTGTAAGGGATGTGAGAGAAACTCTGGGTAATTCTTCCTCATGTATTTTTATTTTCTTTTTTATGTAAACAGCATAAATGTATTGCTTACAGTTCTGGAGGCTGGGAAGTTCAAGATCAAGGTACCAGCAAATTTCATAACTGGTAAGGATTCGCTTCTTACGGATGGTGCCTTCTATGTGTCCTCTCATGGTGTAAAGGGCAAAACAGGCTCCCTTTCCTCAAGCCTCTTTTCATTAAAGCCTGTAAAAATTACAGAAAAAATATTCAGAATGGGTTAAGCAATTTGACAGTCAGGAAATTCAGTTGAAAAGTGAGGTTTAAAACCTTCCTCAGAAAGTTAAAGTTCTAAATTGTATTGAGAAAATAGAATAAAGATTCACAGAATATTTATATTAGAATGAATTAATTAAGTACAGAACATTTTAAAGGCAACTAAAAAGATCAACCATGCATATTAAGTCACAGATACCTACAGAAAAAAGCCAAAGTCTGTCTTTGTCTTGCATTTTAAAATTGATATATCATAGTTATACATATGCCAAAATTCTTAAAGAAAAATTGGTAAAAATTACTTGTTCCTATCAAAGACTCACTATTTCCCATATTTAAAAAGCTTATAGTTATTGACTTATAGTTCGATCGAACCTCAATGAGGTTCAATGAGTTAAGAAAATCCATATGAAAGACCAGAGATCAGCTAATTTTCCCCCCAAGAGCCAGATAGAAAATATTTTACGTTTTGCAGGCCAAGAAGCAAAATTTAAATATTACAAAAGTACTTAGGTTACAAGACAGAAAAATTCCCACGTAGTGTTCTATTGGCTAAAATTAAAAAAAAAAACAAAAAAACCCAAAACCCTCACAATAGTAAATGCTAGAAAAAATGCAGAGCAAAGGGGACTCTTATTTATTACTGATGGGAATGCAAAATGTTACAATCACTTTGACGAACCACTTGGCAGTTTCTTTTTTTTTTTTTTTTTTTTTTGAGACGGAGTCTCGCTCTGTCGCCCAGGCTGGAGTGCAGTGGCCGGATCTCAGCTCACTGCAAGCTCCGCCTCCCGGGTTTACGCCATTCTCCTGCCTCAGCCTCCCGAGTAGCTGGGACTACAGGCACCCCCAACTTCACCTGGCTAGTTTTTTGTATTTTTTAGTAGAGATGGGGTTTCACCGGGTTAGCCAGGATGGTCTCGATCTCCTGACCTCGTGATCCGTCCAGCTCGGCCTCCCAAAGTGCTGGGATTACAGGCTTGAGCCACCGCACCCGGCCACTTGGCAGTTTCTTATAAAGCTTATAATAAACTCACCATATGATCCAACCACCATCATTCTTCAAAGAACTAGAAAAAAAAAAATCCTAAAATTCATATGGAACCAAAAAAGAGCCCACATAGCCAAAGCAAGACTAAGCAAAAAGAACAAATCTGGAGGCATCACATTACCTGATTTCAGACTATACTATAAGGCCATAGTCACCAAAACAGCATGGTACGGGTATAAAAATAGGCACATAGACCAATGTAACAGAATACAGAACTAAGAAATAAACCCAAATACTTACAGCCAACTGAACTTTGACAAAGCAAACAGAAACATAAAGTGCGGAGAGAACACACTGTTCAACAGATGCTGCTGGGATAATTGGCAAGCCGCATGTAGGATAATGAACCTGGATCCTCATCTCTCACTTTATACAAAAGTCACAACAAGATGGATCAAAGACTTAAATCTAAGATTTGAAACTGTAAAACTTCTAGAAGATAACATCGGTAAAAACCTTCTAGACATTGGCTTAGGCAAAGATTTCTGACCAAGAACCCAAAAGCAAATGCAACAAAATCCAAGATAAATAGGTGGGGTTTAATGAAACTAAAGAGCCTTTGCACAGCAAAAGGAACAGTCAGCATAGTAGATAACCCACAGACTAGGAGAAAGTTTTTCACAATCTATACATCTGATAAAGGACTAATAATCCAGTATTTACAAGGAACTCAGACAAATTAGCAAGAAAAAAAAAATCAAACAATACCATCAATTAGTGAACTGAGGACATGAACAGACAATTCTCAAAAGAAGATATACAAATGGCCAGCAAACATGTGAATAAATGCTCAACATCACTAATGATCAGAGAAATGCAAATCAAAACTGCCATGAGATACCAACCTTACTCCTGCAAGAATGACCGTTATAAAAAAATTAAAAAAAAATAAATGTTGGCATGGATGTGGTGAAAGGGAACACTTTTACACTGCTGGTGGTAATGTAAACTAGTACAACCATTATGGAAAACAGTGTGGAGATTCCTTAAATAACTAAAAGTGGAACTACCATTTGATCCAGCATTCACCTCACTAGGTATCTACTCAGAGGAAAAGAAGTCATTATACAAAAATATACTTGCACATGAATGCTTATAGCAGTGCAATTTGCAATTGCAAAAATGTAGAACCAGCCCAAATGCCCATCAATCAATGTGTAGGTAAAGAAACCGTGGTATATATGTACAATGGAATACTACTCAGCCATAAAAAGGAATGAATTAATGGCATTCACAACAAACTGGATGGGATTGGAGACTATTATTCTAAATGAAGTAACTCAGGAATGGAAAGCCAAATATTGTATGTTCTCGCTCATAAGAGGGAGCTAAGCAATGAGGATGCAAAGGCATAAGAATGATACAATGGACTTTGGGGACTGGGTGGGGGAAAGGGTAAGAAGGAAATGAGGGATGAAAGACTACAAATTGGGTTCAGTGTATACTGCTTAGGTGGTGGGTGCACCAAAATCTCACAAATCACCACTAAAGAACTTACGTAACCAAATACCACCTGTTACCTAAAAACCTATGGAGATAAAAAATTTTAAAAAAATCAGCTACAAACCTCTTTTGCTACACTCATTGTTTAGTATATGACACATTTTTGCATGATTCTGTTATATAGATTTTAACAGTGTAATTATGATGTTGGGTAATACTTATCATTCACTCATTTATTTAGAAATACTTATTTAGAGCCCATTCTCTCAATACAGGTGAGTACTATGAAGGACAGGTACAGAGTGAAATCAGGCCTAGTCCTTACAGACATGTGGATATGCCAGGGAGTCAACTTTCCTCCAAAGGAGTGATGTTTCCTTTGTCTCCAACAAGAGCAAAACTATAATATCCTTCCCTTCAAGTCTACAAAGGAAATTTTACTGAAATGCATACAGCATAAATTGAAGAGTGAATTAATTTATTATAATTAATAATTGATTACAATAAATATATTTCTGTATCAGAGGTTTGCACATTGTGAGTTAATAGATTTTGTTCTTGTCATTTGGAAGAGCACAGTGGAAATACATGAAGGATGGGCAGATGTGTGAAGGCCTCAAATGAATGTATGTAGTTGTTAGAAAAACAAATGTTTCTGTTAAACACAAGTTGAAAGATGGGGGAGCAGAGGAAGTATAAGAAAGATTATGGATTTATAATGAGGAGAGTTGATGTTATGGATAAAGTAGACAGAACACTGCCTTCCTACATCATTAGCAAACTTTCTACTTTGTCACCTCTATCTCAAAATTGATGGTCTGATAGCTAGTTTATTTTATATTTGTCCCCAGGTTGCGCTCTACCTTCTTTTTCCATTTTCCTTCTGCTGAATATTCTGATTTTAAATGATGAAATGATTTAATCCTTTGGTTACCTACCAAATACATCTAATTTTCTCATTCTAGGTAAGTTGTCTTCCCATTGAAGGGTGAGTGGCTCTCAATATTAGGAGACAACATAGAAATTTCTGAAGATTTTAACTTTTCCATTTGATAACCTAGAAATAATTACTTCAGTCAAATACCTCAAAAGGCAGAAATCCCATTAAGATGGGTAGGAAAGAGTCAGATATTATTTTTGAATTATTTTATTTATAAAGGATCAGTGAATGTGTGGTTGAGAGGGTCAGTTATAGAATATGAGATATTAACTCATTTGATCTTATTGGCAATCCATAAAAAGAGTTAATTTGCAAATAAAAGATTGGCCTTTAAATCACATTTATAATAACAAGAAGGTAAACTGCAGTCTATATTACTCATATATATTTTTCAAAATAACACATAAAATGATAGGACTTGATTTTTGTTCTGAGTAAATGAGTCAGTCTATTAGCATTTATTTATTGCCCACTTTTTAGATGCCTGTGGATATTTCTAGATAAATACAAAGGAATATAAGGACATGGTTCTCACTACCATGCAAATTGCAGACAATCTGAGGATTAGGATTCACGCTTGAAATGATATCCATCAAACCATACTGGTGTGGTACAAAAGCAAATATGTAGACAGGGTGGGTAGTAAAGAATGCTAACAATTTTGGAGAAGGTTAAATCAACAGGTAATTTTAGAACAGGAGATCTTCTGACCTGTATGTGAAGAATGCGGAATATAAAAATAATTACTTTTGTTCTCTTCCTGATGATACAAAAAGACAAGAAGCCTCTTCATTGCCCCTTTTATATCCCTGTTCCTCAAAGTGTAGATAAAAGGGTTAAGCATAGGAGTCACCAAACTGTAGAACAGGGACATGAATTTGTTTTTGTTCTGGGAGTTGGCAGAGGGCTGTACATACATTCTAATTACTGGCCCATAGAGGAGAGATACAACAGTATCATGAGAACCACATGTGTTGAAGGCCTCCTTCTTTCCCCCTGAGGACTGAATCCTCAGCACACTAGCTACAATGAATTCACAGGAAACAAAGATAATTGATTAGAGAACCAGGGACTAAAATATCCTCACAATGGAGAGCATAGATACATTGAATGTGGTGTCAACACAGGATATCTTGATCATCGCTGAGACCTCACACAGAAAGTCCTCTACCTTGTTGTTACCGCCTAGTGGCAGCTGGACGGCAAGGGATGACTAAAGTAGAGTTGGCCAAACTGCTTAGCCATGCCATGGCCACTAGGAGGACACAGAGTTGCTGATGCATGATAGCTGGGTACCTCAAGTGGTTGCAGATGGCAATGTAAGGATGCAAAGACATCACAGCTAAAATGATGCATTTAGTGCTCCCCAAAAATATCCCCTGGGTACCACAGTAATTGAGATGTTGCCCAGCAGTGTGCAGAGATAAGCAACAAGCCCCGTTATGAAGAGAAGCATTTCCGGCTGGGGTGGTCAAAGAAACCCCAGAGAATGAAGATCTTTGGAGCAATTTCATTGCCCAGATTCCTAACTGTCATTGCTCTTGTTGGTGTATTTGAGGGAAAGGAAAGGCTTACTTTAGTATTGAATTTTTCTGATAGTCCACTTATTAAGTTAAGCAAAATAAACTGAGTTATGAAGGGGTTTTATCTGCGATGTAACTTCACTGGTGATTTGACACTTGTAAGCATGAAAAATTATGTCTAAAGGCCAAAATGTTACCTTTCTAGTGCCTCTAAAAGGAAGACCAACAAATCTCTATATCTCACCGAAGAAACACAATATAGTAAACTTTTACAGAATAATGATTAAGTAATGAGAAACATAATTAATCTTATATTAGAAAAATTAATCAAATGGAGAAATGAATAATTTTAAAGAATGCCCAAGAACTACCCATGCTAACTAACACACGTGTTCATTTCTTTCATCCAAAATCTGCTGGCCCTTGTCATATTCTGGTTCAATTTACGAGTTCATTTAGGTGAGTTCAGAACTCATTGAGCTCCATGTGGATTAGTCTGATTTGTATAGAAACAACATAATACTATTCCTTACCTCTTCTTCCCAAATCCTGGAATGACGATTGCCAACATAAAACTTTTGTCATAAAAGGAAGTACACAGCTGAAAGGAAATGGTTCCTTGCAACATGTTCAGTACTTACAAAACAAGACAATTCATTGCACAGCCAAGTGATACAAGGTCATTAAAGTATCAGTAGTTATACAGTATGATGTGTGTTAGTGCTTTTCACACTGTGAGTTGTAATCTATCGTACAGTTATATGCTATTTTATTGATTTATTTTACTTATTTTCATCACTCTTTTTATATGTGTGTTTGTATGACCTGGATTCTGATGTACAATATATTCCTCACTACAGGTAATGGTAAAAAATTTGAACAATACTGGCATAGTAGAAAAGAAACAAGATATGACATTAGAAAATCTAGATTTAGTATACTGCCCAATTGTTAATATATGTACATTTTAGGTCTTGTTTAAATATTCAGAACCTCCCTTACCTGTCTTGCTCTGTTGTGGAGATTAGTTAGCACCATATGTGTGACAACGCTTTATGAAGTCCAATACTCAAAGTTGGGTTTGTTATTTTCATGAAATACAGCACCCTGTTTGATTTTAAGTCTATATCTTCTAGTTAATTTTTCTTCACTTTGTATCCAAATATTAACCATGTCCTTATATTCCCATAAGTCTCAGAAGGGTTACTTTTTCTACCATTTTATTTCCTTACATTACTCAGATCACTTGTCTTGAATCTGATGATAATGATTTCTAGATGTTAATACCAGTACACGTATGTTTTTAATCAGTGGAAATGCCCACAAATGCAAACAGTACCATAGATTATTTTTCAAACACGTTTCAATATTTTAAATTATAATGATTAGTATTAGTATTAATAGGTGTCAATTTATTTATACTTTTTTTTTAACTGCTCCTTGCAGAGCAGGGCTACCCTATAGGCAGTGTGCCCAGAGTAGCCTTTTTTAAAATAGTTTTTTTAGTATGCAAGTTTTCATAAGGAGATCACAACATACATGTAGTTGTATAAAAAGATTAAATCAATCAAGTTAAATAGATTATTTCTTCTCATAGACAGCAGTTACCTAAATCAATGTTGATATTTTCTAGTGGTACCCTCTTTTCTTACAAAATGAACATTAATCTTTTTCTTCCATCAAAATTCAATGTTAATTGGGGATAAAGATTGAATGTTCTTTCTGTATTCAGTGGCCTTATGTCATATCATAGGTCTTTAATAGTTATTTATTTATTTGATTGAAAGGATCCCAAATCTTTTATTGTTTATTTATTTATTTATGCTTTAACTTTTATTAAAATGCTTAGGATACAGATTTATTTTCTTTTGTAAATGACTGTTTTACTTTTTCTGAAATAGGACATATATGCGCTCTAATAAAACAGAATGAAACATCTTAATTCATGAGAATTCCTGTACAGGGCGCTGATCCTGTGTTTGGAGATGAGCTCCTCACAGCAGCTTCTTTCAGCTGTCTTATTACAGGAAGAGTGTTCCATGGGGCAAGAAATACATTGGTTCTAACTGATTTTCAATCCCCTTTCTCCAGTGGAATAAACCACTTTCACAAAGAGCTGCCCTACGTAGAACCCACAGTTTTCTAGCTTGCAACAAAGCTACTGGGGACAAATAGGGGAAAAAATCCAAAACTAAAATAGGAAAACCAACATGGAAGCAATCGTACTTCTCATGTCTCTGAATAGCGATGTATGGGGAACATTTAACCAAAGGAAATTTTAAAAAAATGTGCAAGTTAACTATCTAGTTCATTCACTGTTAGCTACATTTGTTCACTTAAGGCTTTAACCTCCTTCCAAACAATTTTGTCTTAATCTAGCTATGCTTGCTAATAAATGAAAAGAATGCACTTCCCAGAAATATACTTTATTGAGCCTCTGCATTCGGTACCTGACAGTGAAAAAGTATGCTTTTCCAACAAGTCAGTACGGAAGACCAAGAACTCCAACTACGTAACTATAACCTCTCACCCCAGTAATATGTTATCCACATTTTCCCTACCCTCACATTAGAATAAAGATATCCTCCCAACTTTTCATCTCCTATCTCCTGTCTTTTCCTAGGAGATCCTATCTTTTGATCTTTTCCTACTAGGGTAGAATTTAGGTTAAGATAGTAAAAATCCAATTTCACATGTGGCACTAAGAAAATGGAATGCTATAAAATCAGTCCTCATCACCGTGGTAGGGATGCTGTTGCTTTTATATTGAGTCTTTACTGCCAATAAGTGATGCTGCCTCCAAAGGAACAGCTCTATAGAAAGTTTTTGAGTTAAGTGTTTCCCCCAGCTTATTTCTGTAATGGAGAAAGGCAATTTCATATATAAAAAACTCCACACAAACACACCTGGAAAAGCTACAGAGGTTAACCTTTACTTTAAACACCAGCAACATAGATATCTAAGGAGATAAGATGTGAGACAAAGAGCTCAGGAAAAATCCAATGGAGACCAAATTCTCCAAATGGAAATTTTAAAGCCTACTGAGTAAATTTTTCCTGCATTCAAACAAGTGCTACAATACATTTAAGTCCTCAACTCACAGAATTAAGAGCCCTTAAGCTGTTAACTTTGTCCTGTCTTCCTATTCAGAAAAGTTTTCTGCTAGAATCTGTGCAAAAGTAACTGACACACCTGCAGTATGTGACAACATGAGAGATGTTCTCAACTCTTTTGTGAGGTGAAAGTCATTTTTTATAACTGAAAATGAAAAAGGAAGGTGCTATAGAGGGAAATGAAATTTCACCAAAGTATAAAAGCAAATACTGGCTGAAGTCTGTAACTTTATAAATAAGAATAATAACAATAACTAATACTATTAATTATCTGCTCAACATTGAACAGTCTGCTACACATTCCTTGACGAGGAATGACCCTAGCTTACCACAGTGGAAACCTGCCACAACTACAAGGCCAGGTTCTGCCCCTTTTCTAGTTCTCTGTTCAGAAGGTAATGCCACCTTCTCCAAGACAGTTAGAGAGACAGGTGAGCTCAGGGGAGCTTCTCTCACCAACCTGCTAACTCAGCAGGAGTGAGTTCACCCAAATGAGCTCTGGCCTCCAATGTGTGTATCTGCTCATAATTTTATGAAGTATCTAAATGTCATTCATTAGTTAAAAAAAATATAGAAAACTCTGGACTAAGTAAATTTTGGACTCAGAAAGTTAGAAGGGGTATCAATTATATTAAAACACTTTCTTTAAAAATAGAATCATTTTCTTTTGAAATCAACCAGAGTGATGAGATGTGTTTTTCTTTTCAGGTGCCCCATGATGGTGCACAGCTTCACTCAGAAAACCCTGCCAGCTTCCAAGCCCCAGGATACTGACCTGCACCAGCATGTGGGGCAGCGTTAGCTCCCCAACAGTGTGGAGAAGAGAACATTTCACCACTGGGTGATGAGAGAGTTGACAGAGACTCTTGGCTTCTCAACGCCAGACATGATTGGAGACCTTTCCTCGTTCTATTAGAAAAGTCCATGAAGAAGCTGTGAATAGGATCAGTCCAGAGAAGATAAATTCTTATTTTCACTGTCCAAATATCAGCCAATACATTGGGAGAGCCAGCAGAACCCCTCGCCCTAGCCTTTCCTCTTGAGCACACTGCACATGAACACTTCCATGGGGTGAGCGTTCAGCTCCTAAATGGCCACGTTCCTCTTTCCTGTGGTCTATCCAGAAAGCCCAAATATCTCGAAGAGTTTTTCTTCACTGATTGCATTGTTCTGTCTATTTTGTTACCCAAGATGAGGATTGGCACATTGGATATTATTTCATCAGTCATTAAAACATTAAGCTCAACTTTGGATTCCATGAGGCCAGAATGATCTGCAGAGTTCACCAGAAAAACAATCCCATTAATTCCTGGGAGATAATTTTTTCAAACCTGACATGGTTGCTTGTGTCCACCAAGATCAAAAGTTGTAAAAGTCATTGCAACAATTATTAGCTTTTCTGATGTCAGATGTAGTGTTGGAACATGTTGACCCAATCTGTCATCTTTGAGCATGCGAAGAAGAGTGGTTTTGCCTGCATTGTCCAAACCCAAGAATACAAGTTTTCCAGATTTCTTGTAGAGTCCAGGAACTGGAGAACACTGCTGAAGCCATTGTAGATCCACTCAAAGATGAAAGACATTATTCATGCTTAGTATGTCCTGAAGGGCTCCTCCTGCAACAGTGGCTGGCCTGGGTCCTCCCTCAGAGCACACCCCAAATATTTTCAGATATGAAAACCTACTTACTCTTTAGAGGTAAGGAAGGTACTTCTAAAAAATTTATTGTATTTAAGTTCTGGGATACACGTGCAGGATGTGCGGGTTTGTTACATAGGTTAAACGTGTGCCATGGTGGTTTGCTGCACCTATTAACCCATCACCTATGTATTAAGTCCAGCATGAGTTAGCTATTTTTCCTGATGTTCTGCCCCCTCTCCACCCCCGGACAGGCCCCATTGTGTGTTGTTTTCCTCCCTGTGTCAATGTTTTCTCATTGCTCAGCTCATCACTGCATGAGTGAAAACATGCGGTGCTTGGTTTTCTGTTCCTGTATAATGGCTTCCAGCTCCATCCATGTCTCTGCAAAGGACACGACCTTGTTCTAAAGGTACTTAAAAAAAAAGTACTTTATAGGGTTGTCACTCACTGTATAAAGCTGTGAAACTTTGTTCCCCATACAGATAATACAGTTGAAATTTCTTGGTAAGGGTCATTATAGTAATTCCTTAGTGGGTATGCTTCCCTCTAACTTCCTTGCCATAGTAAAATGAAATGATAAATTTTGGCACCTGTTATTTAAAATGGACTCAGGACTAAGAGACTCCAAGGAAATTGAATCTGCCTCAACAATTTTATAAATTTCCTTGGATCACAAGGAGGAAATTAAGATTATTATTTTGGGTGCCAAGATCCAATGTTCTTTTATTTATAGTTTTCTCAAGATATTATTTCTTTAGATTTCTGCTACAATAGAGCCATCATAATCCTAGTTCTACATATAGACAAAAGAAGTCTTCAGTAATTTCTTCCACAATAGCCCAACACGGTATGGACTTTTTACCTACCATTGACTAAAGTTCCTCATTTTATTTAAACCATAAAAACATTGTGTCAAGAAGATATTAACATACATTAATGTTATTTAACATGATTAAAAATCATGGAATCTAGAACTTTGAAAATATGGGTCCAGAAAACTTTTGGCCATGGGCTTGTTTTTAAAGTAATTGCTTTTTTCACCCATACGTCTCAATTAGCAGCAGATCTAACAATCTGGAATCCTTCTAGCCAAGCTTACACCGATCACCTCAGGCTTGTTCTTCGTTCCCACTTTGTTTTCATCATTTGCTGCATTCTATAACTATATTCGGCTTCTGGTCCTTTATTTTTTAAAACAATATTTAATTGACAATAAAGATTGTATATATTCAAGGTGTACAGTGTGATGATTTGATACATAATATACCCTTTGTTTTTATTTCTTTTCTGTCTAAATCCACTACCACCAAATTCATTATTGAAGCTAATGAATACATTTGACTTATTCTCTGTAACCCTCAGTTTTATGTAGGGATGTGGTATATATATTTACCTGTTATAGCTTTAATTTTAAAACATTATCCTTTTTGATTGTGTTAGTTTCCTGTGTCATCATACCTGGTGTGGAAATGAAAAGCGAATAATAAATTCTTACTACACAGTTAATCCAGTTAATGAATCAAATGGAAATAGAGAAGCACAACTAAAAATGAAAAGCAATCAATGGAGAGGGGTATTTACATTATTATTCATTATTTTACATTAGATAATTGGTGCATATATTAAACAATGCTGGAGTGTGAAGTAACCATCTTGAGCTCTAATACTGCTCCTCAGGACCACTTTTGAGTGGTCACTGTTGGGAAGGGAATGGGTATGTTTTGTAAATGGTTGCGAAATTAAAAACAAATATTTAGCAATCAGAATTTTAAACCCTGATACATTGTATTATTATCAACCAAATATTCTGTGCCTTCTCTGTGGGATAGTGGAGAGACACACTCTATTGTTGGAAAAGGAAATCTTTGTTATCTCGTCCATCACTACATTATAATTGATGTAGAGCATGATATCTGCCTTTTCTATTTTCAAATTTTTTTTTTTTTTTTTTTTTGCAACTAACCAGTTTCCTCTCTGCCACTGTATGCTGTATGTGGTAGAATTGTTTGCTTTTTAGTTTACAGTTCACCAGATAACGGGAGCATGTATACCCAGAACTGAGACAGGAGTATGTGTCACTCAGAGACCCTCTGTTCTATAACTTGATGAGGCTTCAGGGCTGTGTCTTTTGGGCCTGTCTCTTTTGTGTCATTCATATGTGTGTATATATATATATATACACACACACACACACATATATACACACACATATATGTATATATGTTTGTTTTTATATATATATGAATGAGTTCATATATATATATGAATGTCATATATATATGAATGTCATATATATATGAATGAGAATGTGTAGGAATCCTTATGAAGCTAAAGGGGTGGGCTGTGGATGAGACTATCAGATGTTCCACTATAACTGTCTTTCCTTCTAAGCATCGATAGAAATTTTATCTAGGTATGTGGTGGTCCAGAAAAAAAGATGACTTTCTAGCCTTCCATGAAGCCAGGCTTGAGCAAGCGCCTAAGGTTTGGCCAATGGGACATACATGGAAGCGTATAATGGGGCAGCATTCTGAAACCTTCCTTTAGCAATTGTTGGCATGTTAACTTTGCCATTCCTTTTTGGTCTCTTCCTCTTTGCAGCAAAGTTGTTGGCTTGGACAATACAATAAGAATCACTATCTCATGAGCCATCAAATGCCTGGATTCCAGAGAGTCATATGCAGCAGAATCAACTTGGCAGCCATGGATCTTTGCCTCTGGATTGATTTTAAGTGAGAGAGAAAGATAAATTTCTGTTTTGTTAAAGGCACTGTTACTTTAGGTTTTCCATCAGTTATGGTTAGACCTAATTCTACCTAATACACCACCCTACCACACAAAAAATGTCATATTGAATAAGAATACAGGGAGGTGGAGAAAACTGAAATTAAAAAATTACTATGATCTCTTAGGCAAAGACCTAAGGAACTTCATCTGCTTTGGGGAAGTCTGAAATTAGGGCTCCACGGAGAATAAGTAACTCTGAAATATAAGAAAATATTCTATCTATACTGAGCAAAGCATGAATGTAGAATTAAAAAATATGTCTCCATAACCTGTGAATTAGAAACACTAGTACAGCTTGAAGGGCTTACATTGGTCACATCTGGGACAATTTGAGTACCAAAATAAAGTAAAATAGTGGGCTGGGCGCAGTGTCTCACACCTGTAATCCCAGCACTTTGGGAGGCCGAGGCGGGTGGATCACCTGAGGTTAGGAGTTTGAGACCAACCTGGCCAACATGGTGAAACTCGGTCTCTACTAAAAATACAAAAATTAGCTGGGCATGGTGGCAGGCACCTGTAATCCCAGCTACTCAGGAGGCTGAGGCAGGATAATCGCTTGAACCCAGGAGGCAGAAGCTGCAGTGAGCTGAGATCTCCCACTGCACTCCAGTCTAGCGACAGAGCAAGCCTCAAGCTGGAAACCACCATTTTCAGCAAACTAACACAAGAACAGAAAACCAAACACTGCATGTTCTCACTCATAAGTGGGACTTAAAGAATGAGAACACATGGAACAGGGAGAGGAACATCACAACTGGGGCCCGTCGGGAATGGGGGGCTGGGGGAGGGATAGCGTTAGGAGAAATACCTAATGTAGGTGACGGGTCAATGGGTGCAGCAAACCACCATGGCACATGTATGCCTACGTAACAAACCTTCATGTCCCGCACATGTACCCCAGAACTTAAACTATGATAATAAAAAAAGGTAAAATAGTGATATAAAATAGAAATTTATGAGTACATACTGATAAAAAATATTAAAAAGTGAATAAATAAAGGGGGAAAAGGGAAAACTCTTATGGTACATCAACTAATAAATACGGCATACTAGGTTTGGAGAATTATTAATAGATGTTAAAATTGGTGGGTAAAAGTTTAAGATATTTACATAATTACGCTGTCTCCCACAAATTACTTATTAATTTCTAAGGAAAAAGCATAATGAGATCTCGGGGACACCATGTTAGTCAAGTGACTAAACTGAACAGCATCGATTTTAAGACAAATTATCCTTATACACTTTTCTGAAATGTTGCATCATGATTGGTTCCTGAATGGGAGAAAATATAAAGAACATTTTGGAGGTAATTAACAAAATCTGAATATGAACTATTGATTACATAATAGTTATATGACTGTAAAATGTTCCATTTTTGATGATTGTACTGGCTATGTATATAAGTTAATGTCCTTAGCAACTACACACTAAAGTGTATGTCGCAATAAAAAGTTTGGAAAAAATTTCATAGATATGAAAACTATATTTATATATTATATATGTATAAAAGTAAGACAAATGTAATGCATGGTGACTCTGGAAAAGGGTATTTAAAGTTCTGTATTATACTTGTGACTTTAAAAATTATATTAAAATATGTTATAAATGTAAAATATAGTAAACTACATTAAATAAAAGATGACAATAAAAGAACCCTTGTGGTTAAGACACTTCCTGCCAGATTAAGGCCTTAGCACATGCTGTTTCATCTACTCTGAAGAATTTACTATTTCACTTATAGATCTGAGTCTAAATGACACATTCTAGAAGAGCTTTCCTTTACCCTTTCCTGGTTTAAACTAATCACTCATCCATTTTATTCATGAAACCTTGTCATTTTTACTTTATAGTACTTAGTACAACTTGTAATTACATGTTTAGTATTATTATTTGTTTTCTTTCTCCCACTAGACTATAAAGGTTGTGAGGGGAGGAATTGTGTCTGTCTTACTCACCAGCGAATACCTGGCAAATAGCAAAATCTGTATGTATGGTAAGCAATTGGAAAACATTAGGCAAGAATATAAACTGACATTTAGATACAGATTCATATTGAATTATTGGCAGTAGTAGTTACAATAATCAAAACAAGGAGTGTAAATGTTCAACAATAGAAAAGTGGTTAAAGGGATTTTAATATACTTCCATGGTGAAATTAAATTTACAGCTATTTCAATTATGTTTTAAATACCAGAAAACATGGGAGTATTTTCTGATATAATGCACATGAGAAAAACCCAAACTCCATTGGTAGTGAGTTGGGAGAAGTGCATAAAGGTAGCTTGGGTAATAACAGAGGTCCAAGTAAAAGGTGGGTCCGTTTGTGTTCTTTCTTTTTTTGTGTTTTATCAAGATATGATCGATATAGGAAAAATGATTCCCATTAACATTTCTATAATTAGCTCTATAATTAAGAGGACATTCCACATGCCTGAGGTAGAAGCTGGGACAAATACGGAATTTGACAAAAGGGAAAATGGAGAAATGCTATCCAGGGTAATAAAGAAATGAATTGAAATAAAGTTTGAAATAAAACTCAACAGATATTTCTTCAGTCTCTTCTTTTCCACTTATTTGAAATGTCATTTAAA
>NW_016809319.1:41474-57725 GCF_001698545.2 Rhinopithecus bieti | reverse complement strand
TAATATATAATAGTATCATAATTATAAGTATATAATATATAATTATATTATCATAAATATATCTAATATATAATTATATTACATAATTATATGTGATATAGAACTATATATAATATATAATTATATTACATCACCAGCCTCATCTTGCATGTTTTTGTATTGCTTAACTGTACTAAATTACTTGTAATGATGAAATGCTTTGTTTTGTAAATCTTTCTCTGTTGCCCAAAATGTTGCCTCATCTGTGTCCTTATATTACTAACGGTAAACAATCATTCAAATGTCTCAGTTTAAGGATCATTGCCTTCTGGAGCTAGCACATTTCTTCAGCAGAGGAACTGTGATATTTCTTCTCTGGACTACTGCTGTCTTGTGAACAATAAACATTTATTGAATGACTACCACAAATACAGAGTAAGCTAATTCAGTTCAATATGAGAAAAAATGATTCCCATTAACATTTCTTTAATTAGCTCTACAATTTAGAAAAGATTCCACATACCTGAGGTAGAACTTGGGACAAATAAGGAATTTAACAAAAGGGGAAGAAAGGAGAAATGCTATCCAGAGGAATAAACAGATGAATTGAAAATAGAATTTGAAATAAAACTCAACTGACATTTAAGGTTTCCAGATTGAGATGCACACACTTAGCAGGTTTAAAACCAGCTAGATTGGTTGGGTGCAGTGGCTCATGCCTGTAATCCCAGCAATTTGGAAGGCCGAGATGGGTGGATCACCTGAGGTCAGGAGTTCGAGGCCAGCCTGGCCAACACGATGAAACCCCGTTTCTACTAAAAATACAAAAAATTAGCTGGGTGTGGTGGCGAGCATCTGTAATCCCAGCTACTCGGAATGCTGAAGCAGGAGAATTGCTTGAACCCAGGAGGTGGAAGTTGCAGTGAGCCGAGATCGTGCCATTGCACTCCAGCCTGGGCAACAAGAGGGAAATTCATTCTCAAACAAAACAAAAACAAACCCAGCTAGATTGAAGCCAAATTACACACCTAAAACAGTTCTGAAAAGGTGCATATGATGAATTTTATCAAGACATGAGAGAGTTCAAAGTGTTTGAAGACTTTGATTCTGATGGAATAATTTTGGCTTGGAATAACTGGTAATTTAGTTATAAAGATATTAAAATCCCTAACTAAAGGCGTAGACAGGATGGTTGTAGAATAATAGTATACAAGAGGGAAGGCAATCCATCAAAGTCTCCTGACTACTCTGAAGTTGATAGGAAATTGGCATGATTTGTCTCAAGGAACAGAGTACATTGGAGGAACTTCTGAAAAGAAAGGAGTTTCTAACTTTGAAGACATGTCATATGGGTTCAGCATTGCTTCCTAAACAGAAGGAGACTTTTCCTTTCTTTCTTTTATTTTCTTTTCCTGAGACAGATTCCCACTCTGTCGCCCAGGCTGGAGTGCAGTGGTGCGATCTGGGCTCACTGCAACTTCTGACTCCTGGGTTCAAGTGATTCTCTTGCCCCAGTCTCCCGAGTATCTGGGATTACAGGCACGCACGACCATGACTTGCTAAATTTTGTATTTTAGTAGAGACAGGGTTTTGCCATGTTGGCCAGGCTGGTCTTGAACTCCTGACCTCAGGTGATCTGCCCACCTTGGCCCCACCAAGTACTGGGATTACAGGCGTGAACCACCACGCCCGGCCAACAGAGGAAGGATTTTCTAACTGTTGATAGAATTCAGTGAAATCACCAGAGCCTGGAAAATGAGTTCAAAGGTCATTACCATCCTTGAAGATAAGGAAAGACTAAGAAGATTCTCATCACAATGGAGTACTTCTTATTT
Source organism: Rhinopithecus bieti (assembly GCF_001698545.2). Taxonomy (NCBI): domain Eukaryota; kingdom Metazoa; phylum Chordata; class Mammalia; order Primates; family Cercopithecidae; genus Rhinopithecus; species Rhinopithecus bieti. The sequence continues at coordinate 55,911 of NW_016809319.1, read as the reverse complement.
CTTACAGAAAAGATTCTTGGCATCAACCTTTTGAAGGCCTCCTTCATATCTTTATTTCTAAGGCTGTAGATGAGGGGTTCAACATGGGTGTGATGATTCCATAGAAGAGGGAAACCATCTTTCCCCAGTCCTTAGAGGTGGATGAAGGAGGTTGTAGATACATATAAATGGCTGTTCCATAAAAGAGAGACACCACAATCATGTGGGATCCACATGTCCCAAATGCTTTTCGCCGTCCTTCTGCTGACCTGATTTTAATACTGCTTGAGCTATGAAGCCATAGGAGATGAGGATCAATGTCACTGGAATTAGAAGAATTAGTACGCTAAAGAAGAAGAGCTCAGCCTCAATAGGCTTTGTGTCAGCACATGACAACTTGAGAAGTGCAGGCACCTCACAGAAAAGTGGTCCACTTCCTGGTGACCACAGTGTGGCATGTTAAGAGTCAAGGAAGACTGCAGCACTGAGTTGCTGAAACCAGTGAACCATGAGAAGGCTGCCATCCTTAAGCAGAACCAATAATTCATGATGACTACATAGTGGAGGGGTCTGCAAACAGCCACATATCTGTCAAAGGACATAACAGCCAGAAGGAGACACTCAGTAGCACCCAGGGCCAGGAAGATGATGAGTTGGGCCACACAGCCAGCATAGCTGATGGTCTTTTGTTGTAACCAATATTTACCAACATATGAGGGACTGTAGTTGTGGTATAGCAGAGATCTAAGATGGAGAGATTAGTGAGAAAGAAATACATGGGCGTATGAAGTTTGGGATCCAGAATGCACACCATCATGATGGACACATTGCCAAATATGGTGGTCGTGTATGATATTATCAGGACCACAAAAGGGGCATTTGTAGCCAAGCCCTATCTGAGAAGCCAAGTAGTATAAACTCTTTTGGGGAGCTCTCATTTGCCCAATTCATGATGACTCACTTATTTCGCACTCCTAAAAAAATGTAAGATAGGAAAGCAATCAATGTATGTTTATTGAATACTCTTATTGGAACGGAATTAAATTTAATGAATAGCTCATCATCAAATACAATTTACAGTCAATTGAATAAAGCCCGTGTGAAATATAATATGATTACGTTTAAGCTTAAAAGTAGTTTCTGTGTTTTCAGTAGTGTTTAAATTATTTCAAAGGAAATCATTACATTTAAATAACAAAGTATATAACATATGCACAACACATGGAAAATTGTGAGTTCTCAATGCATTTTATGTTNGTTGCAGTGAGCCGAGATCGTGCCATTGCACTCCAGCCTGGGCAACAAGAGGGAAATTCATTCTCAAACAAAACAAAAACAAACCCAGCTAGATTGAAGCCAAATTACACACCTAAAACAGTTCTGAAAAGGTGCATATGATGAATTTTATCAAGACATGAGAGAGTTCAAAGTGTTTGAAGACTTTGATTCTGATGGAATAATTTTTGGCTTGGAATAACTGGTAATTTAGTTATAAAGATATTAAAATCCCTAACTAAAGGCGTAGACAGGATGGTTGTAGAATAATAGTATACAAGAGGGAAGGCAATCCATCAAAGTCTCCTGACTACTCTGAAGTTGATAGGAAATTGGCATGATTTGTCTCAAGGAACAGAGTACATTGGAGGAACTTCTGAAAAGAAAGGAGTTTCTAACTTTGAAGACATGTCATATGGGTTCAGCATTGCTTCCTAAACAGAAGGAGACTTTTCCTTTCTTTCTTTTATTTTTCTTTTCCTGAGACAGATTCCCACTCTGTCGCCCAGGCTGGAGTGCAGTGGTGCGATCTGGGCTCACTGCAACTTCTGACTCCTGGGTTCAAGTGATTCTCTTGCCCCAGTCTCCCGAGTATCTGGGATTACAGGCACGCACGACCATGACTTGCTAAATTTTGTATTTTTAGTAGAGACAGGGTTTTGCCATGTTGGCCAGGCTGGTCTTGAACTCCTGACCTCAGGTGATCTGCCCACCTTGGCCCCCACCAAGTACTGGGATTACAGGCGTGAACCACCACGCCCGGCCAACAGAGGAAGGATTTTCTAACTGTTGATAGAATTCAGTGAAATCACCAGAGCCTGGAAAATGAGTTCAAAGGTCATTACCATCCTTGAAGATAAGGAAAGACTAAGAAGATTCTCATCACAATGGAGTACTTCTTATTTCTTACAGAAAAAGATTCTTGGCATCAACCTTTTGAAGGCCTCCTTCATATCTTTATTTCTAAGGCTGTAGATGAGGGGGTTCAACATGGGTGTGATGATTCCATAGAAGAGGGAAACCATCTTTCCCCAGTCCTTAGAGGTGGATGAAGGAGGTTGTAGATACATATAAATGGCTGTTCCATAAAAGAGAGACACCACAATCATGTGGGATCCACATGTCCCAAATGCTTTTCGCCGTCCTTCTGCTGACCTGATTTTTAATACTGCTTGAGCTATGAAGCCATAGGAGGTGAGGATCAATGTCACTGGAATTAGAAGAATTAGTACGCTAAAGAAGAAGAGCTCAGCCTCAATAGGCTTTGTGTCAGCACATGACAACTTGAGAAGTGCAGGCACCTCACAGAAAAAGTGGTCCACTTCCTGGTGACCACAGTGTGGCATGTTAAGAGTCAAGGAAGACTGCAGCACTGAGTTGCTGAAACCAGTGAACCATGAGAAGGCTGCCATCCTTAAGCAGAACCAATAATTCATGATGACTACATAGTGGAGGGGTCTGCAAACAGCCACATATCTGTCAAAGGACATAACAGCCAGAAGGAGACACTCAGTAGCACCCAGGGCCAGGAAGATGATGAGTTGGGCCACACAGCCAGCATAGCTGATGGTCTTTTTGTTGTAACCAATATTTACCAACATATGAGGGACTGTAGTTGTGGTATAGCAGAGATCTAAGATGGAGAGATTAGTGAGAAAGAAATACATGGGCGTATGAAGTTTGGGATCCAGAATGCACACCATCATGATGGACACATTGCCAAATATGGTGGTCGTGTATGATATTATCAGGACCACAAAAAGGGGCATTTGTAGCCAAGCCCTATCTGAGAAGCCAAGTAGTATAAACTCTTTTGGGGAGCTCTCATTTGCCCAATTCATGATGACTCACTTATTTCGCACTCCTAAAAAAATGTAAGATAGGAAAGCAATCAATGTATGTTTATTGAATACTCTTATTGGAACGGAATTAAATTTAATGAATAGCTCATCATCAAATACAATTTACAGTCAATTGAATAAAGCCCGTGTGAAATATAATATGATTACGTTTAAGCTTAAAAGTAGTTTCTGTGTTTTCAGTAGTGTTTAAATTATTTCAAAGGAAATCATTACATTTAAATAACAAAGTATATAACATATGCACAACACATGGAAAATTGTGAGTTCTCAATGCATTTTATGTTCTCTCTTCTTCTTACTTCCTAACCTATCTTAATAAATAGTTTAGAAAGAAATACTACTTTTACTCCAATTATTTTAAATTTGGACTGAAAATGCTAATATAGAGGTTTTAAGTGTTGAATATAAATCTGCAATTGATCTAAAGAAATTTTGCTTCTTTCAGTAACATCTCGATGTGATTTTTTTGAGTTGTGTCTTTCTCGTAAATGCCATGCATGTAGGTCCATTTCCATAAAGAACTACCATGGGTATTAGTAATAAAATTATGGTTACTTGTGATATACAGTAATGACCATAGGTGTCATCTCCCCATCTGCAAATACCTTAATTAAAATAATAAAACTGATAACATAAATGTTGCTTTACTTAAAATGTGCCAGAAACTGCAACCCCTCACAGTCATGGTTTACATTTTATTATTCCTGTGATTCAGCAAGAATAAATAATTTGCACACTCATTAATGGCGAGGTCAAGACTAACACCTAAGATTTAAAGACCATTCTTTCTTTTATACCATATTTCCCCCTAAATACACAGATAGTACAAAAAGAATGACTGCATACAGCACAAGAGTGGTCATAAATTAAAACAGCCACAAACCAAAAGTCATATATTCAAGTTGATCTTCTTCAGTCTGTAAAAGTCATCAGTTATTTAGTTATATAACCTAAGTGCACTTAATTTCTTCAGTCTACTTTGCATGTTTAAATGAAATGTCATTGAGATGATTTACACCATTTGAATTTGCAAGCATAAAAATAGATAGACTGAAGAGTGAAGAGAAAGTAAGCACTGACACAACTTACCACAGAATGAGACAGCTTTTCCAGAGTAAAAACAATGATGTATAAAATATAATTTGATAACGGAATGTCTAAATGAAAATGAACAGAGATGACTTTAATATTTTTAACTTATTCCACTATATATGTTTTTTTTAGCTATAGATACACATTATTTCTTAACAAATAACAGTAGTACACCTTTGGTTGAAAAATAAAAGAGAATATGACATTAGGCTTTTTTGAATGTTGAAGTAAATTTACAAAATGATAACTATGTAAGGTAATACATACGTTAAATAACTTGATTTAGCCACTTTATAATGTACACATATATCAAAACATCATGTTGTACACTATAAATATATATAATTTTTACTCATTAATAAACTTTTTTATGTGAGAAAAAGACTACACAGAAAGATAAAACATAAATGGCAAGACAGAAAAATATACAGTTTATGGAAAAAATGGTTATTATTTTAAAATATAAAGAATCATTACATAATAAGAAGAAAAAGATCAAAAGTCCAATAGAAAAAAAATGAGCAATGGACATAACTAAGCAGTTTGGGGAAGAAAACAACATAAAATGCTGGTGAAAATATAAAAGATGATAACTTTTCATTATTGAAGAAACAAATAAAAACAAGAAGAAAGCATCACATTATCTTTCTATTTAGTAGCCTTAAAAAAAAATCACTGTTAAAAGTTAGCTGTTAGGTACAGTGCCTCTGGAGCTAGAATCTGCCAGTTTTTTATTACTGGATTGTGTGATCCTGGGCAAATGGATGAGCATCCTTCTGCTACTTTAAAAAACAATCTCTGAATTGATAAAAAGAGAGTATTATGAAGCTCAAGTGAGACGATGTATACACATCTGAACTCAGGACCCTGCCCCAAACATACTAAGCATTTAATGAATGTGAGCTTGATATCAATAGTAGTATCATTACTATTAATCACTAATAAGTCATTAATAGTAATACTGTATCATTATCTCAGCTTGTCTTGTACATGAGAAAACATACAAGTAACTTACTATTGGTGGTTCAAGTGATTGTTATAATTTCATAATATTATAATATCAAATGATTGAACGTATATATCACTTTTTCTTTGTTCCTAGCATGATATACTGAGTACATAGTTTTCCAGTAAATGGAAGTTAAATCAATATAGTAGGTGATATCTGGTTATCTAAAGGGCATGGAATAAAAGAGGACCCTGTTCAGTAGCTGTTATTTTCTACTCCTATTTTTTCACATCCTCTTCTCTTCACATTTTATATGGCACTATTAATTTCTCTTATTTTCTTCATATTTTATATGGCACCAATTTCTCTTTTACATTATCAGAAAATGAACTTACCTCTTGACAAGAACATGTTGATTCCACTGTCATGTTAACTTTTTTCCTATTTTTATTTTCTACACGATTCAAAAGAAATCTTAAATCCCACTGACTCTTTTCATGTACGGAGATATAATGAGCAAAACTTCATTCAAAAGGCTGAAAAGATACGAAGGATTTTTGGAATCATTGAAAATACTTGATATTGATTTCAAGTTTCCCAGGAAACAAATTGGGCATTCTGATTATTTAACATGATGTAACTCAGAGGCAGGGATGTAGATGAGATGTTCTTGAGAGGTCCTTCCCACTCATGATAATATCATTCACCGTAGTAGATGCCACTCACCTTTTTTCTAAATGTCCAAGAGATATTCACGCCTTTCTTTGTGTTGTGTTTCAAAGGAAGTCTGGTTCAAAGACAGATTAATAAATGCAGCTGACTTTTTGAATTTTCCATCCTTGTGACATTCTAAGTCAACTACCTTTTGCCCACTGACCAAGAATTAAGTTAGCATGAAACCTGGACTGCATCAAGAACATGTGAGAAAAATACTTATGAGGAGGGGAAAATGTGTTATAGATAGTGTGTCTTCAGTCATTGGGGCATTTTTGACTGACAGGGGTTCTCCTCACCAGGTTCCTGATGGATTTCTACAATGAGAAGTTGACTTTATAGACATCAACAACATTGGAAGTGTCATGGAAAGAAAGTTATGCCTTTAAATAAAGCCAACCAATATTTATTAAGGGAGTACCATTCACACAATTCTGTGTCCTCATTTTAGCCCTAGGGATTCTAGAGTCCCTCAAGTTTAATTGGTCATTATGTCCAGAGAGTCAATAAGTCAATTCTATTCCTAACTGGACTGGTTGCGTGATACTACCACATATGTGGTTCACAAATTCTAAAACCAGGGCGAAGATTAGAGTAATAAAAAATAAACAATGAAAAATAAATTTAAAGTTGTTTAATTAGGAGGGCACAAGTTTTAATGAACTTATAACCCCAAATTCCTTTTAAATAGTTGCAAAGTCAAATAGGGAGCCCTATGATGGTGTATAGGGAAAAATAATATATCTAGTTTTCACTGATTTTTGTAATGAGTATTTATAAACTAAACCTACCAGAGATCTGTAGGTTAAAAATTATGTCATACAAAGTCACTTAACGTATTAATATACACATTGAAATTTAAGGTTAGCATTAATTCACTGGGTCAGAACACATAGAAATTACATGAAACTGCAATGGGGGAATTGTTTTTGAAAGAAGAAGCTGAGGGCTGGGGCCGTGGCTCACGCCTGTAATCCCAGCACTTTGGGAGGCTGAGGTGGGCAGATCACCTGAGGTCAGGAGTTCAAGACCAGTCTGGCTAACATGGTGAAACCCAATCTCTACTAAAAATACAAAAAATTAGCTGGGCGTGGTAGCAGGCACTTGCAACCCCAGCTACTAGGGAGGCTGAGGCGGGATGGGAGAATCGCTTGAACCTGGGAGGGAGAGGCTGCAGTGAGACAAGATCGGCCATTGCACTTCAGCCTGGGCAACAAGAGTGAAACTTTGTCTCAAAAAAAAAAAAAAAAAGCTGATTTGTGCAAGTTCTGACTTAATATGTGACTTAATATGTTCTCATCCTAAGATTTTATTAAAATAAAGAAGGTGTAATTGAATTGAGCATCAGCCTAGATATAATCTTCAGGAAACTTATGTGCTTGTATTTTAATGTATTTATTTTTCCTCGTTTTTTCTTTTTGTGTATCATGATGTATTTCTATGAATTATAAAATCAACTATGTAAAATATGACCATTTTCTAAATTAGAGCATTTTCTTAGCCAGTGATTTTTGTAACTATATGACATCTGTTATAGTTAATAATTTATATACGTTTAATATGCATATATACATACTTTCTATATGTAATACACATTCTTAATTGGTTTTTAAATACAACTTGTTGTGCTTGGATTATAATAGTAATGTTATTTTATTTCATTTTTTTGTGGTTTTACTTTTTTTTTGAGACAGAGTCTTGCTCTGTCGCCCAGGCTGGAGTGCAGTGGTGCAATCACCGCTCACTGCAAGCTCCCCTTCCTGGGTTCACGCCATTCTCCCGCCTCAGCCTCCTGAGCAGCTGGGATTACAGACGCCCACCACACGCCCGGCTAAATTTTTGTATTTTTAGTAGAGACAGGGTTTCACCGTGCTAGCTAGGATGGTCTCGATCTCCTGACCTCGTGATCCACCCACCTCGGGTTTTACTTTTTTAAAAAAATTTTACTTTAAGTTCTGGGATACATGTGCAGAACGTGCAGGTTTGTTACATAGGTGTATATACGTGCCATGGTGGTTTGCTGCACCTATCAACTGGTCATCTAGGTTTGAAGCCCCTCATGCATTAGGTATTTGTACTAATGTTCTTCTCCCTGTGCCCCCACCCCTCAACAGGCCCCAGTGTGTGATATTCCCCTTCCTGTGTCCATGTGTTCTTATTTTCAACTCCCACTTATGAGTCAGAACATGCAATGTTTGGTTTTCTGTTCCTGTGTTAGTTTGCTGAGAATGATGGTTTCCAGCTTCATCCATGTCCCTGCAAAGGACATGAACTCATTCTTTCCTATGGCTGCATAGTATTCCATGGTGTACATGTGCCACATTTTCTTTATCCAGTCTATCATCGATGGGCATTAGATTGGTTCCAAGTCTTTGCTATTGTGAATGGTACTGCAATAAACATACGTGTGCATGTGTCTTTATAGTAGAATGATTTATAATCCTTTGGGTACATACCCAGTAATGGCATTGCTGGGTCAAATAGTATTTCTGGCTCTAGATTCTTGAGAAATCGCCACACTGTCTTCCACAATGGCTGAACTAATTTACATTTCCACCAACAGTGTAAAAGCGTTCCTATTTCTCCAGAGCATCGCCAACATCTGTTGTTTCCTGACTTTTTTTTCCCAATGAAATGATTTGAATGGACACTTAAAGCTGTTTGTGAGCATACAAGATGATAAAGAAAACATTTATTAAATGAATAAAAGCTCAAAAGTGAAATATTATACGTAAATATCAAATATCCCGAATCTCTAGAATTTTATTGTTGAATATGCCTTAGCTATTACAAGTGGTCTTTATTCTTGGTGACTTAGGGATTCCCAAGAAATGTGCAATCACTCCTGGCAACTCAAAGTAGTAATAAGTTAACCTCAAGAGAACAATCTTGTTTAAAAAAATAAATTTTAAGTGTATTTTATAAATTATTATTATTTTTATTTTACTTTAAGTTCTGGGATACCTGTGCAGAACATGCAGGTTTGTTACATAGGTATACATGTGCCATAGTGGTTTGCTGCACCTATCAACCCATCATCTTTAAGCCCTGCATGCATTAGGTATTTGTCCTGATGCTCTCCTTCCCCTTGCCCCCCACCCCCTGACAGGCCCTGGTGTATAATGTTCCCCTCCCTGTGTCTGTGTGTTCTCATTGTTCAACTCCCACTTATGAGTGAGAACATATGGTGTTTGGTTTTCTGTTCCTGTGTTAGTTTGCTGAGGATGATGGCATCCAGCTTTATCCATGTCCCTGCAAAGGACATGAACTCATTCTTTTTTATGGCTGCATAGTATTCCATGGTGTATAAGTGTATTGATAGCACATCCAGGGGTGCAGCATTCCTACATGCCTTCTCTATCCAGGCACACTGATCAATCAGGGTAATTTATTTATTCATTGTTTGCAAGGTTCTATGCTAGCCAGTCAGTGCCAAGGAATTCAGAGATAAGCCACAATACCTGCCTATGTCTCTGGCTGTAACATGAACTTGGAAACAAACCGTTTAATCATTTACTCAATAAATCTTTATGTAATGGTGATAAATGTCAGGCACTGTCATATGCACAGGAGATTTTTTTTTTTTGAGATGGAGTTTCACTCTGTTGCCCAGGCTGGAGTGCTGTGGTGTGATCTCGGCTCACTGCAAGCTCCGCCTCCTGGGTTCACGCCATTCTCCTGCCTCAGCCTCCCAAGTAGCTGGGACTACAGGCGCCCACCACCAGGCCCCGCTAATTTTTTGTATTTTTAGTAGAGGTGGGGTTTCACCATGTTAGTCAGGATGGTCTCAATCTCCTGACCTCGTGATCTGCCCGCTTCAGCCTCCCAAGTGTTGGGATTACAGGCGTGAGCCACCATGCCCAGCCTAAAGTCTCTGTTCTAATGAAGCTTACATACTAGTAAGGAGATAGGAAACTAATAATAAATAAATGGGTATATAGAACAATGTCAGATAGTGATAAATGCTATGAAGAAAAAAGCAGCGTAAGAGAATCAAAATTAACTGAGGCTGTTACTTTAGACAGCATGGTCAGTCAGTTTCTCTGAGGGGGCAACACTTGACCTGAACAGAGTTAGGGGTTCTCATTCACTTGGAAGATTCTATACTGAGGTTTCAAGTTTGAATTTTTTTTTGAAATGTTGCCATTTAATGCATCAATGATTTATCAGCCCGTCTTCATTATATAACATTATATTTTAACAAGAACACTAAGCACTAAACTATTTAACGACCTTTGTCTTTACACAGGCACTCCAAAGGAAACTACAAAGACTGTAGTTTTTGAAGTTAGGAAATGCAGACTGATGCTTTCTTTCTGCACTCATCCATTTGCATTGCTATAAAGGAATACCTGAGACTGGGTAATTTACAAAGAAAAAAGGTTTATTTTGGCTCACAGTTGTTTCCTGACCTTTTCATAATCGCCATTCTAACTGGCGTGAGATGGTATCTCACTGGGGTTTTAATGTGCATTTCTCTAATGACCTGTGATGAGCTTTTTTCAATGTTTGTAGGCCGCCTGTCTTCTTTTGAGAAGTGTCTGTTCATATCTTTTGCCCACTTTTTGATGGGATTGTTTTTCTCTTGTAAATTTGTTTAAATTCCTTGTAGATTCTGGATATTAGAACTTTGATGGGTAGATAGCAAAAATTTTATCCCATTCTGTAGGTTACCTGTTCACTCTGATGATAGTTTCTTTTGCTGTGCAGAACCCCCTTAGTTTGATTAGATCCCATTTGCCAATTTTGGCTTTTGTTGCCATTGCTTTTGGTGTTTTAGTCATGAAATCTTTGCCCATACCTATGTCCTGAATGGTATTGCCTAGATTTTCTTCTAGGGTTTTATAATCCTAAGCGACTCAGGAGGTTGAGGCAGGAGACTCGTTTGAACCTAGTAGGTGGAGGTTGCGGTCAGCCAAGACCGCACCACTGCACTCCAGCCTGGGCAACAGAGGGAGACTCCATCTAAAAAAAAAAAGCTTGTTACTATTGTAGGAAGTAGGAAGGTTGAAGCCTTCATCTTTTTCTGAGTTATTAAATTCTCATTATTTACTGTGATATCTCTGGTAAAGAATAGTAGTAGTACACATGCAATTAAACAAATCCATATATGCGTTCAAGAATTTAAAAAAAATTTATATTTTGTCTGACCGGGCACTGTGGCTCACACATGTAATCCCAGCACTTTGGAAGGCCAAGGCAGGCTGATAACAAGGTCAGGAGTTTGAGACCAGCCTGGCCAACATGGTGAAACCCTGTCTCTATTAAAAATACAAAAATCAGCCGGATGTAATGGTGCACGCTTGTAATCCCAACTACTTGGGAGGCTGAGGCAGGATAATTACTTGAACCTGGGAGGCGGAGATTGCAGTGAGCCCGAGATCGTGCCACTGCACTCCAGCTTGAGCGACAGGGCAAGACTCCGTCTCGAAAAAAAAAATATGTATTTTGTTATCATTGGGATTTAATTTTGGCCTGGTGTTCACTTTCTATATATGACTATGAACAATTTAATAATGAGGTGAATAGCCTTAAGTCTGATATATGATGCACCCACATAAAAATGGAAATGGTATGCACAAAGACACTTTACTTTCAGAACTATATTGGAAAATTTATGGAATTTTAGGTAAAATTGCACCTAAAATTGTGTTATTAGTGACTGTAAGTAGCAATGCTAAATTTATTGTACTTGATGAATGAATGTATTTAGGCTAGTCATGGTTACTTTGGTTTAAATGTCTAAATAACATCTTTAGTTTTAAAAATGTGTTTGTAATTTGTACTATTGACGGGGATAATCTTGGACTGCAGTGGTTGTTGGCAATGTGTGATTTGTGTTTTCTTATTTTATAGAATTATCTAATGTGATATACTAATTTTTACAGGTAATATTTATATATTTCTAATAATTATATATTTGACAACCTACTAACATGATTTGCTTTGGAAAAAAACTGAAAAACAATACTCAAACATGGCTGCCTGTGAGAGGCTAACTTCAACTTGAAGGACACACATTGATTGAAAAAAATATTTCATGCAAGTAGAAACCAAAAGACAGCAGGGATAGCTCTGCTTATATTAGACAAACTTTAAGTCCAAAACTATAAAAAGAGACAAAGAAAGTCGTTACATGATCAAAGGGTGAATTCATCAAAAGGACATAACAATTGTAAATATATATGCACCTAATGCCAGATCATCTAAATGTATAAAGAAAGTATTAGTAGACGTGAAAAGAATCAGACTGCAATACAATAATAGCAGGAGTTTTTCAATACTTCACTTTCAACGATGAACATATCATCTAGACAGATATCAATAAGGAAACACTGGACTTGAAATGCGCATTAGACCAAATGGACCTAACAGGCATACATAGAATATTCCATCCAACAACATCAGAATACTCATTCTTCTCAAGTGCAAATGGGACATTATCCAGGATCAAATATTAGGGAACAAAATAAGACTCCATAGTTTTAAGAAGATTGAAATCATATCAAGTATCTTTTCTGACCACAAAGGTATGAAAGTAGAAATGAATAATAGGAGAAAATTTGAAATATTTACACACGTGGAAATTAAACAACATGCTCCTAAATAAACAATGGGTTAAAGAAAAAATCAAAATAGAAATTAAAAAATATCTTAAGACAGATGAAAATGAAAACACAATATACCACAACTTACGGGGTGTAGCAAAAGAGGGTATTAGCAAGAGGAATGTTTATAGTAATAAATGCCTACATTAAAAAAGAAGAAAGATCCCAAACAAACAGCCTAATGTTACATTTCAAAAAACTAGAAAAAGAGAAGAGCAAACTAATCCCAAAGTTAGCAGAAGGAAGGAAATAACAAAGATCAGAGCAGAAATAAATAAGAGACTAGAAAACAATAGAACACATTCACAAAATGAAGACTTGAATTTTGAAAAGATAAAACAATTGACAAAACTTTAGTAGACCAACTAAGAAAAAAAAGAAGACTCTAATAAAGTCAGAAATGAAAGAGGAGATATTAAAATTGAAACTACAGAAGTACAAAAGATCATAAAAGAATACTATCAACAATTTTACACCAACAAATAGGGTAACCTAGAAGAAATGTTAGATTTCTAGAAACATAACAAGAGTGAATCACGAAAAAATAGAAAATCTGAACAGACTAATAATGAGTAAGGAGGTTAAATCAGTAATAAAAGTCTCCTACCAAAGAAAATCCCAGAATATGATGGATCTTGTGTTCATAGTTTGGAAGAATTAATATTATTAATATATATGTATACTACCTAAAGTGATACACATATTCAGTGCAATTTCTATAAAAGTTCAATGACTTTTTTGTTTCACAGCAATAGAAAAGCAATTTAAAATTTGTATGGAATGAAAAAACCCCAAAGTAGCTGAAGCACTTTTGAGCAAAAAGAACAAACCTGGAGACATCACACTACCTGATTCAAAATATATTACAAAGTTATAGTATTCAAAACAGAAAGGTACTGGCATAACAACAGACATAAACTTGTGCATTTGTGGTTAATTGATTTTTGCCAAAGATGCCAAGAATAAACACATTATGGAGAAAGGGCAGTGTCTTTAATGAATGATGCTGGGAAAATCAAATACCCAAATACAGAACAATGAAATTGAAACCTTATTTCACACCATATGCAAAAATCCACTAAAAATAGTTTAAAGATTTAATTGCATGACCTGAAAATGTGAAACTACTAGAAGAAAGCATAGGAAAAAATGTCCTTGAAATTAATCATGGCAATAATTTATTGGTGATGATCTCAATAGCACAGGAAACCAAAGCAGAAATAGACAAATGGGATTACCTCAAACCAAAAAGCTCCTGTATAATAAAGTAAACAACAGATTGAAGAGACAACCCATGGACTGGGAGAAAACATTTACAAACCATACATGGTTAGTATCCAAAATGTGTAAGAAATGCAAACAACTTAAATTTGTTAGCAAGAAAGCAAAGAACCCCATTTAAAACTGAGCAGAAGATTCATGGATATCTTTGAAAAGATGACATAAAAGATTAACAGATATATAAAAAAATTTCTCAACATCACTGATCATCAAGGAACTGCAAATTAAAACCACAATGAGATATCACTTCATACCTGTTAGAATGGCTATATCAGTAAAATAAGAGGTAATAAGTATTGGCAAAGATGTGGAGAAGGGAATCCTTATATACTAATGGTAGGAATGTAAATTAATACAGCTATTATTGAAATCAGGATGGAGATTCCTCAAAAAAAGATATAATTACCATATGATCCAGCAACTATATTTCTGGGTACATAGCCAGAGAGACTGAAATTAGAATGTTAAAAATATATTGGTAGATTTTCCTTTAATTTGGTCTTAATGTCTCTCTTTAAAGAGTGGCTGGGGGGGGGGGCGGAGCAAGATGGCCGAATAGGAACAGCTCCAGTCTCCAACCCCCAGCGCGAGCGACACAGAAGACCGGTGATTTCTGCATTTTCAACTGAGGTACTGGGGTCATCTCACTAGGGAGTGCCGGACAATCGGTGCTGGTC
>NW_016809319.1:32959-38953 GCF_001698545.2 Rhinopithecus bieti | reverse complement strand
AAAAAAAAAAAAAAAAAAAAAAAAAAAAAGAGTGGCTGGAAACTCTAGCCCTGCTCTGATGGGCTCCAGTGGAGGTGGTTGTAGTTGTGGATGTTTTCAGTGTTGTTTTCATGGAATACTTCTATATCCTGATGGAGAGCTAATGCCTAATTATCCTATTTATGACCAGGTTTCCCCTCACTGGAAACTTGTTTTCACTGGCAGACACCCTTGTGGCTCTTGTCTGACTAGTGTGTCCAGTTCATTCCTACCAAGATAACCACTCTCTAAGAGAGCCTTGTCCACAAAAGAAGTTAGTTTCAGTTGTGTCAGTCAGGTGAGATGCAAGTAAACAAAACACGTAATAGAAATAGTTTTATTACTTAAAGATCCAGAGAGAAGAGGGCAACTTTCCTCACAGGTCTAATAGGAGAAGGGGCAGCCCTCAGAGACATGTATGCTCAACCAGTGGGTGGGTAGCAAGACAGAGTGAGTGACAGCCGAGAAAGCCAAAGCCTTTACTGGGGTACACAGCATTACCCAAGCAGGGAGTAACAGATTGGTGGGTTTAGAGCAAGCAGGCATGAGTTCTTGGGAGTCATGTTGTATTGAGAGGTGTTCACTGCCGCAAATCCGCAGTCCATGTGGGGTGTGGGGATCGGTGGGGTAAGTCAAGCAGGTTGTATCCAGGTGTCCCAAAGGGAGGGGGAAACCAAGAGGCCAAATATCTGGATTGACCACCTTGAGACAGTGGGAGAGGAGAACTCGAAATTGTGTTGAGGGTGACTAAGCCCTGCTTCTGGTATGAGAAAGTTCAACATATGTTGAAAATAAACACTGAGGCAACATAAAATCATAAGAATTCACTACAGTTATTTGCACTACCATGTTCATTGTAGCATTGTTCACAATAACTGAGATATGGAAGGAACTTAAATGTCCATCAGTGATAAACAGGTAAATATATAAAAGGGATATAATGTGATATATATATGTACCACATTATCTACATAAAATGGAATACTATTCGGCCTTAAAGAAAAAGGGAAATTCTGTCTTTACAGCAACATTTCATGAACCTGCAGGACATTATACGAAGTGAAAGAAGCCAGACACAGAAAGACAAATACCACATGATCTCACTCATATGTGGAATCTAAAAAAGTTAAACTCATACAGGTGGAGAGTAGAATGAGTAGCTACCTGGGGGGCAGGGGATGGAGAAAGGGAGGATTTTAAACTCGTAGATTTTAAATGTTCTCACTATAAGAAAAATAAGTATGTGAGGTAATGACTGTGTTAGCTGGACTGAATCATTCTGTATTGTACATATATATATCAAAATATCACATTGTACCTAATCAATATATAGAATTATTGTTTGTCAATTAAAATAAAATAGAAGATTGGAGTAATATTCAAGATATTTTTAACCTGTTGCAGGAAAAATCTGGGAATTGAATTTAAAAGACAACTGGGAAGGCATAAATAATATAGGTCAGTCTCAAAGAGCACGCTATTAGTGAGGAACAGATACACAGTTTAGTCTTTATGTATTCT
This sequence comes from Rhinopithecus bieti, assembly GCF_001698545.2. Classification (NCBI taxonomy): domain Eukaryota; kingdom Metazoa; phylum Chordata; class Mammalia; order Primates; family Cercopithecidae; genus Rhinopithecus; species Rhinopithecus bieti. Next base: position 37,414 of record NW_016809319.1, on the reverse strand, counting down.
AGTTTTTCTGTTGAGTGCTCTGAAATAATTCCTTTTTTTCCAGTTGTCTTGTAAATTTGACCTTTAGCCCCATGGAAAACTGAAAAAAGAAATCAGATGGCTCAGTAAAACCCATTCCCTTTATTGTAAATATAACTCACAGCATCTTTCCCCATATTTGTTGGTGATAAATTCACTGTCATCACAGTGAATCATGCTGAACATATGCTGAATATATTTCTGTGAAAAGTTTTGTACTGAGAACATCACACCAGGACAACTCCTTGAAGGGCATTAATTGCAACTTTGAGATTTATCATCCCAAAGGCCCCAGTCAATGAAAGAGTATCCCATTATTCTTTTTGTTTCCATAAATATACCATTTACTCTGGGATAAAGGCTCCATCCCCTGATACCTTGAATGCCCTAAAGTATTTCCACATTCTGCTAAAAAGCAGATCTTTTGGACAAACTCAGGCTGTCTTTTCTGTAGCAATGACAATCACAGACTCTGTTGTCCATAGTTAGATTTAAAACATTGGCAAAAATGTTATAAGAAGGCAATTAGGTTGATGTTTTTAGGTTGTACGGCAACCAGAGAGCCCCTTCATCAGTTTATACATGATGAGGTCATAAGTCAGGAAGAGAGTGACAGGGAACAGGGACAAACACAGGAAGGTCAGTACTGAAAGAAGTTGGTGCACTTCTTAAGGGGTAGACAGCTTCCATATTTCAAAATCGCAGGAAGTGTAGATTTTAAATGTTGTTACTACAAAAAAAAAAAAAATAGGTGTGAGGTGATAGATACTTTAACTAGTTTAATATAATCATTCTATAATATATATACATATCAAAACATTACAATGTACTCCATAAATATATATAATTATTACTAGTCAATGAAAAATTAAAGTAAGAAAACAAACCAGATATAGTATAAAGGAATGAATAAGACACGAATTGGGAAAATGTCTCTTAGTAGTAATTGAGAAAAGAAGAGACACTCAGCCATCCAAGTTCCCTAAAGTGTTTGATTTAAAAGAAGAGAGAAGATATTTTATTCCACAGCTCATAGAAGCTACGTTTGATAGGGTCTTCATTTCCCTCTTTTCCACCAAGAAGAAAATCGAAGCTGCAAACTTGTCTCTACATGAGTTTTTTGTTTGTCCCTTATTTCCTATCCCTTTTATCAACTCTGGAAGAAGGCTGAAAGACGGTTTATACAACAGAAAAATATCAGATTTCACCTTTTAATTACTGTAGTAAGGAACTCAGGCAGCTGCGTTAGGAAAGAAAATTATGCCTGCATTAGCAAAAATATCAGCATTAGAGTTCAAGTAGCTTACAGAATATTACCTTTCATCCTAGGGAAATTAAAAAAAAATTCTTGCAATTTTTTCATGATTTCTCAAAAAGTAATAATCTTTCCATTACCAACAATATGGAAAAGTGTACAGATATCTTTGTACCTGTCTGGAGCATTTGCACAGACTTGGCCCAAGTTCAACGTTCCTACTTCTCCAGTCGTAACTCAACTAATTAGGCAAACCTTTACATCTTTTTCAAGAGTGAAGATTAGAATATTTGAGTTGTTAAAAGCTTTTCAGAACCCTGAAGGTGAGTCGGGTGTAAGTAAATTTGTCTTTTGTCGTATTTTATCAGAGAGTATGAGAGGAAGAGTTGGCTGTGGCAGGAGGGGAGCAGAAGGGGGATGGCAATGCTATTTAGAAATATTGAAGAAAACCCAGAAATACAAATCATAAATTGCAGCTCAGAATTTAAAGTATAGTTCAGTTATTGGCCTAAAGCACATAAAATTTTTTAGAAACCATGTTTAAGTCTTCTTATCCCTGTCTAACAATCCTGCGTTATACATTCTTTCAATTTCAAATGCCACATTCGGATCTCCTCTTTACTGTTGTGCATGGAAACACTCTTCCTTTCTCTCTTACCCCTCCCTATGGTTTTGTTAGACTCTGTAATCTGTTTCTCTTCCAATAAGAATTACACCCCCATTTACTTTTGGAAGCATTCTATCACTGATATCTCTACTCTATTTTGCTTTATTAATCAGCTTTGCTTATATTGTGAACTTTTATAAGTTGGTGTGTGTGTGCATATGTCTGTTTAAACCTTCATTTGCATGTTATTTTATTTGTCTAGAAATAAACTGCTAGCATAAATAAATGAATATCATTTAATTCTTTCTATACATCATATTCAATTAATTTTTTTCAGTTAATATTAATATTTTAAAGTGACTACCTAATTGATTTTAACATGGGAAATTTCTATGTGTAAGTAGGATTATTATGACTACAGTTATTCCTTTCTCTGTAACTGCAAAACTGGAAATAGTCTGAAAATGCAAAAAAATCAATTTAACTTTTTAAAATATAAAATTATTTTCTTAAATATTGTCTTTCTGATTATGGAATATCTTAGTCTTCATTTATCCAAATGTTAACTCAGAGATGTGTATAAAATAACTCAGTAACTTGAAAAGCTATTGCTTGTATCCACAGCTGGAAAAATATCTCAATGAAGCATATAAAGGAAACAGCATAAAAATTCTACTGTCATAATGGTGCACACTATCTGGAATTGGGATACTTTTTTTCTCCAGTCTGTTTGCAAGTGAGCGGTTGACAATGCATGGACAGACTTTGAGTTTATGTGATTCTTTCTTTAGGTACAGGAAAAATAAGAATGATGACGGAAAAAAATGCAAGTTTTGGAGACTTCTTTATTCTACTTGGATTTTCTAACTGGCCTCATCTGGAAGTAGTTCTCTTCGTGGTTATCTTGATCTTCTACTTGATAACACTGATAGGAAACCTGTTCATCATCATCCTGTCACACCTGGACTCCCATCTCCACACTCCAATGTACTTCTTCCTTTCAAACCTCTCATTTCTGGATATCTGCTACACCACCAGCTCTATCCCTCAGTTGCTGGACAATCTCTGGGGCCCAGAAAAGACCATCTCTTATGCTGGTTGCATGGTTCAACTTTACTTTGTTCTCACACTGGGAACCGCAGAGTGTGTGCTACTGGTGGTGATGTCCTATGACCGTTATGCAGCTGTGTGTAGACCTTTGCATTACACTCTCCTCATGCACCCTCGTTTCTGCCGCTTGTTGGCTGTGGCTTCTTGGGTAAGTGGTTTTACTACCTCAGCACTTCATTCCTCCTTTACTTTCTGGATACCCCTATGTGGACATCGCCTAGTGGATCATTTCTTCTGTGAAGTTCCAGCACTTCTGCGATTATCATGTGTTGATACCCATGTAAATGAGCTGATCCTCATGGTCATGAGCTCCATTTTTGTTCTTATACCTCTCATCCTCATTCTTACTTCCTATGGTGCCATTGCCTGGGCTGTACTGAGCATGCAATCAACCACTGGGCTTCAGAAAGTGTTTGGAACATGTGGAGCCCATCTTATGGTTGCATCTCTCTTTTTCATTCCAGTCATGTGCATATATCTCCAGCCACCATCAGAAAATTCTCCTGATCAAGGCAAGTTCATTGCCCTCTTTTATACTGTCGTCACACCTAGTCTTAACCCTCTAATCTACACTCTCAGAAACAAGGATGTAAGAGGAGCAGTGAAGAGGCTAATGGGGTGGGAGTGGGGAATGTGACAGGGAAGTCATGTTGGCTGTTGTTGTTTTTCTTAGGGTCTTGTCCATCTTGAAAGGTGGTTTCCCTGCTTCTTTGTGATTTGTTTTTCGTCTAACAGTTTACAAAACATGGAATAGTTCAGTCCCCCATTTGCTACTCTTTTTAATATTTAGTTCTGAAATGTTATGTTGATATAACTTTTTGATTAGTACCACTCTGGTCTTTTACAATTCTATATTTATTTCCACGAAAATTGTGTACTGTGGTTTCAACATAAATAAATGTGTGTGTGAATAATTATAAGGAGATTATTTAAAAAATATTGGAAATATTTCTGACAATGTGCTAAATTATGAACTGACCATTGATATGTACAGGAAGAGAAGGGCAATATTGCAAAGGCGTATGCTAAAGAAGTTTTTGGTTATTGAATAAACCTTAAATGAAGCTAAAAATAGTCACAACAAAGAAAAATGGTAAGCATAAAGAATAACACTGTTTATTATATGGTAAAGGACGTATCATAATTTTTTGGTTGAAGTTCACTTTTTAAAGACACTAAGTTACTTAAATGTTAGACCTAAAACCATAAAAACCCTAGAAGAAAACCTAGGTAATACCATTCAGGACATAGGCATGGGCAAGGACTTCATGTCTAAAACACCAAAAGCAATGGCAACAAAAGCCAAAATTGACAAATGGGATCTAATTAAACTAAAGAGCTTCTGCACAGCAAAAGAAACTACCATCAGAGTGAACAGGCAACCTACAGAATGGGAGACAATTTTTGCAATCTACTCATCTGACAAAGGGCTAATATCCAGAATCTACAAAGAACTCAAACAAAT
>NW_016809319.1:24664-32868 GCF_001698545.2 Rhinopithecus bieti | reverse complement strand
ACTATTCACAATAGCAAAGACTTGGAATCAACCCAAATGTCCATCAGTGACAGACTGGATTAAGAAAATGTGGCACATATACACCATGGAATACTATGCAGCCATAAAAAAGGATGAGTTTGTGTCCTTTGTAGGGACATGGATGCAGCTGGAAACTATCATTCTCAGCAAACTATTGCAAGAACAGAAAACCAAACACTGCATGTTCTCACTCATAGATGGGAATTGGACAATGAGATCAGTTGGACACAGGAAGGGGTACCTCACACACCAGGGCCTATTGTGGGGAGCGGGGTGGGCATAGGGATAGCATTAGGAGATATACCTAATGTAAATGACGAGTTAATGGGTGCAGCATACCAACATGGCACATGTATATATATGTAACAAACCTGCACCTTGTGCACATGTACCCTAGAACTTAAAGTATATGTAAAAAAAAGACACTAAATTATATAATTTACCCTATAGGTCTACATACTTGTCACAGTGAACAGTAAACTAATATCTCTTTAAAATGGCTCATTCGTTCATCTGTCCATTTATTCATTAACTTATTCTTCATTAGCTAAATCTTTTTGAATGTGTTCTCTCTCCCAGTTTGTGAAATTCTTGGTAACATGTATAAATATAACATACTTTGTCTGAACAGAACGCACTTTCTGTCGGGAAAAATGGCAACTTAAGATAAAAGATGAAGTATCCGTTCATGGCTTAATTTGTGACTGGCGTTAATGCTAATAAATTAACATAGCTTTTAAAAATCAGAAACAATAAATTCTGATTACTCTTTAGATTGAATACATCTTTCACCTTTTAAAAATCAAAAACAAAACAAGAAGTTTGGCAATAAACTCTGAAAATAAATACCAATTCATAGCTCCTGTAGGAAGACAATGCTATGAAATGAAACAAAACAGAACGTGTGCTTTACGTGCTTTAGTTGGCTTAGTCAATGGCATATTGAAGACAGCTTAAAACCCTTAACATCCTTGTTCTTTGCTGAATAGCATTATTAAAAAAATTATTTAGTTTGATTTTATTTTTTCCAGCTTTACTTAGGCACAAATAAAATTACATATATTTAATGTGCACAGTGTGATTATACATAAATCAAACCGAATTGTGAAATTATTACCACAATCAAATGGACACATCCATCATCTCACATAGTTACTGTGTGTAGGGGGAGCGGGGAGGGTCAGGACACTTAAGATCTAATCTCTAAGCAAACTTCAAGTATACAGTACAGTATTATTAACTTTAGTCACTCTAATCTACATTAGATCTCCAGAATGTATTTATCTTATGACAGAAATTTTGTACCATTTGACTGTCTCTCCACTCCCCACCCTCCAGCCCATGGCAACCACCATTCTATTCTCTGCTTCTATGGGTTCAGTTTTTTATTTTTTTGATACAGAGTCTCACTCTGTCACACAGGCTGGAGTGCAGTGGTGTGATCTTCGCTCACTGCAACCTCTGCCTCCCAGCTTCAAGCAACTCTCCTACCTCAGCCTCCCCAGTGGCTGAGACTACAGGCACCTGCCACCACACCCAGCTAATTTTGTATTTTTAATAGAAACAAGTTCTCGCCATGTTAACCAGGCTGGTCTTGAACCCCTGAACTGAAAAGATCCACCTGCCTTGGCCTCCCAAAGTGCTGGGCTTACAGGCATGAGCCACTGTTCCTATCTGAGTTCAAATTTTTTAGATTCCACATGTAAGTGTTATCATACTTTTTTTGTCTTTCTGTGTGTGGTTTATTTCACTTATCACAATATCCTCCAGTTCATCCATGTTATAACAAATGGCAGGATTTTCTTTTTATTGGCTGAATAATATTTCTCTCTCTCTCTCTCTCTCTCTCTCTCTGTGTGTGTGTGTGTGTGTGTGTGTGTGTGTGTGATCAGATTTTCTTTATCCATTCTTCCATCAATGGATGCTGAGGTTGTTTCTTTATCTTGGCTATCATGTATAATGCTGCAATGAACACAGGGGGATTGATACCTCTTCGAGATACTTGCTTCATTTTTCTTGGATAAATACCCAGTGGGATTGTTGGGATCACATCACATGTCACACAGACTTCACAAAATGTGAGAACATAGATTCCTCCTGCCTCCATGGAAATCTTGCCATTTTGTGATATGTCATGAGTCACTCCAGCTTCTCATGATCTACAAGACTCTTTTCTTTTCAAATTTATTGAAGTACATGTACAATGAAATCTACACATTTTAAGTATATAGTTCAATGAATTTTTTCATATCTTCTTTTCATTGTATCTTTGTTAGACATCAAATATTGGATTTAATAAGCCATCAGAAAAAGTGTATAATTATAATCCTTTATACTGTAACAGTATTACACAACTTATAAAGCACATTAATATACTTTGTTTCATTAGAATTTTGGTCATCATAGAAACCCGAAAGCTTTGTTGACTATTAGCCTCTTGAAACAAAGGAAAAATAAGATATAAACATTGTTGTTCCTACGTTAAAGGTTAGGAAATTCAGTCTCAGAGAGATTATGTAGTCTTGTCTAAATGCACATACTAATAAATGGCAAATTTGAGTCTCAAAGACAGGTCTCTCAATATCAAATTGAAAGAATAGTTCAGTGAGTTTGACAAATGTATAATTGTGTAAATACCACCACAATCAAGATTATAGGATATTTCTATTACTCCCCAAAGAACTTGTTTTGTTTTGTAGTCAACTCTCCCCTTTTAGTCATAGCCTGAGGCAGCATTAACTTTCTCTAAATGTACTTGGCTTTTCCATGTTTAGAATTTGAAATAATTGCAATCATGCAATATGTAATCTTTGGGTGTGGCTTGTTTCATTTAGCGTGATGTTTTTGACATTTATTATGTTGCTACATGTATCAGTTACTTTTTCCTTTTTATTGCTTGTTAGAACTCCATTGTATGAACATGCTACAATTTATCCATTTATCTGTGATGGGCTTTGGGAGTATTTAAAATTTTTGGCTATTATGAATAATGCTGCTATGAAAATTTGTATGCAAGTGTTTGTGTGGATGCATGCTTTCACTTAATTTGGGTAAATACCTTTTATTTGTACCTCTCCCCGCGGACCACATGCTTAGTGTATATTATCTTTATGAGATACTGCAAAAATGTTTTCAAAGTGGCTGTTCTATTTTCACTTCAAACAGCGGTGTATGAGAGTTCCAACTGAACTCACATTCTTTCTAATACTTGGTGTTGTCAGTTTTTATACTTTTCACCTCTCAAGTTAGGTTACCTGTAGCTATAATTTGCATTGAGGAATGTCGACGTTGACCATCATTTTGTGTGCTTTTCACATGCTTCTTATACGTTATTTTGTGTAGTTTCTGTTCAAATATTTTACTCACTTTAAAAATTGCATCATTTGTCTTCTTATTGTTGAATTTGAAGTTCTTCGTATATTCTGAACTCAAGTCCTTGGTCAAATAAATCTTTTGCAAATAAAGTACTGTCATATCTTTCAAAGAGAAAATTTTTAACTTCAATAAAATACAGTGTGTCATTTCCATAAAAAAATCCTGGTGGTATTTTGATTGGGGATTGCACTGAATTTATAGACCAATTGAAGAAGAACTGGCAACTTGACAACATTGACTTTTCTGATCTGGGAACATGGTATAGATCTCCATTTACTTACATCTTATTTTCTTTCAGAAGCATTTGAGGTTTTCATTGTATAGATATCATTCATATTTTGTTAAAGTCATCTCTACGTATTTCATGTTTCTGGATACCACTATAAATTGTATAGAAATATGACTGATTTTTTTTCCATTGTGTGTTTTATTATACTTTAAGTTCTAGGGTACATGTGCACAACGTGCAGGTTTGTTACGTAGGTATACATGTGCCATGTTGGTTTGCTGCACTCATCAACTCGTCATTTACATTAGGTATTTCTCCTAATGCTATCCCTCCCACATCCACTCCCGCCCACACAGGCCCCAGTGTGTGATGTTCCCAGCCCTGTGTCCAAGTGTTCTCATTGTTCAATTCCTACCTGTAAGTGAGAACATGCAGTGTTTGTTTTTCTGTCTTTGTGATAGTTTGCTGAGAATGATGGTTTCCAACTTCATCCATGTCCCTGCAAAGGACATGAACTCATCCTTTTCTATGGCTGCATAGTATCCCATGGTGTATATGTGAATTTTCTAGACCTCAACTCCAACTGAGCTTCCCATCTACAATGCTTTAATAGTTTGTGATCTACTTTAATTCACATTCCTCCCATACAAAGCACTCGAATTAAAAGAAGCTCAGCAGAGATCATTTAGTATCATTTATTCCTTTTGATTCCTCAGATGTGACTTTCAGTGTGTTTTATTGATCTGAGTGTGTATTGTAGAGAAAAAAATTGAGAGTTGCTGCCTTAGAAATACTTTGCTGTAATTAAATCATGTTATGCCATCTGTATTTTCACAAGTTACTAACATCACACCTAAAATGTTAACATTTGCTGGCACCCAGTAGATTGGCAGGGGCTAAAAACTCTCCTACAAGTCTAGTTACCAAAACATGAAAAATATTGGAGCTTGGTACAATCTCCTACAGACCAGGATATCAGACATTTCCTGGATTTTGATAACTGAATGAATTCTGCTAGTCCCCACAGGTTGTAGGATCACTGGCTAAATTCTTCTCCAATAAGACAGAGAAATTTAAGCATATGATTATATGACTATTTAATCATATTTATCTTAAAACTAACATTTAATATATTTTAAAGTAAACTGGAGTGATATATACCAAGCTCATAGTAGTTGTCTCTGGATTTAGTGTTGTGTCAGAGAGTGACAGTTAAAGAGGTTATGAACTTTATCTGTGACACTTTATGTGCTAAAAATGCTGAAAATTAAAATGACAAAAGTTGTGGTTGATGATTCTGAATGATGGGAATATAGGTGTTTATTCTTAATATTTTAAATATCTAAAATAAAGGATGAAGAAATAATGTAGAATGCCTTGTTAAAATATCAGTTCAAATTAAAATTCACTATAATGGTAATAGCAGCTAACATGTATTGAATGACTATGCACTAGGCATAGAGGATAATGTTTACATATTTTTCATATTGAGTTTTTGCAGCAATCAAGACTACTGAAGCCAAGACCATTTCAGTTGCTTCACATAAGTGGACAGGAAAATACCTGATCATTCTCTTAAAATTACTGACTTTAAAACATAATTGTATTGTAAATGTGACTCGATTTTCATACCGAGACTTTGTTTGGTACACATGGTATCACCTAGACGCAATGTAACAATTGAAAAATCTTCATTAATTTATAAACTCATGATGTGCTTTTTTTTTTAAACATGGGATGGAGATATCAGAGAAAAAAAATTTAACTTTTTATATTTTCAGCAAAGCTTTGATAAGGACATTCAGGGGGAAATATTGCATAACAATATTTTGGAAATATTAAAACAATTTTGTTAAATGTTTTTCTGATTTTGGTAGTGATCTTCTGAGGTATAGTTTGAAATGGTCTTTCAAAAGGCTAATTTTTAAACACTTTTTCAGGTTGTGAACTTTGGGCCTTGAATTTTAGAAGATGTTAGACACAAAGAATTCAAATTAAATAAACAAATATGTATAATGTTAATCTTTATTTTTCTTTTTAAAAATGTTTTCATGCTTCTCCTTTTCCCATTCCCAAATTAGACTACCTGACGAGCTACATCTCAAATTTGGCCCCTACCATACTGAAGAATTGGGGAAGAAGTTTCAGGTAACTCAAGATAACCCATTCTTTTCCTTGTAAATACAGCTCAAAGCGTTTTTCTCAGTGATGGTTGGACTATAGATTCTTTGTCATCTTAGTACAACAATGTGGCATCATGCCAAGAATATCACTGAGAAACTGTTCTAACCAGGATAACTCCTTGAAGGGCATTAATTGCCGCTTTGGGATTTACCCTCTTAGTAGCCCCAGTCAAGGAAAGCAAGTCACATTCTTTTGTTTCCAAAAAGGGCCCATTGGACTCTAAGACAAAGGCCCATCCCTTGATACACTGAAAGCTCTCATAAGTTTCTCTTTTGGGTAAAACTAAATTTTTTAGTAGACTCAGAGCTTTCTCTTCTGTAGCAATGATAGTCATAGTTACATTCAGACTGTTTTCCTAAATGATGTAGTAGATGAGGGAAGTGTAGGCATTTATGTTGGTGATTTCAAGGTGATAACAATCAGAGATCAGATCAGTCTGTGCATGATGAGGGAGTCAGTTGGGAAGACAATATACAAGGAATGTGGACAGACACAGGAAGGACAAAGTGAAAGGCATTGTTTGAGTACTGCTTAAGTACTAGGTAAGAGTATAAAGAAATATTGTAAGAATAAAAAAACTTGGCCAGTGACATGGGAATGGGGAAAAGATGTCATTTTCTCCCTCCATTATACCTGATTTCCAAAACTAGAGAGGATCATTTATTCCTAGTCCATGAAACCAATTTTAACTTTTAACTTTTGTGGGTACACATTAGGCGTATGTATTTATGGGGTACATGAGATTTTTTTGTGATAATGTCTTCTTTTTTATTTTTTGTAGAGACAGGGTTTCACTTCATTGCCCAGGCTAGTCTCAAACTTCTGGGCTCCAGAGATCCACCCACCTTGGGCTCCCAAAGTGTTGGGATTACAGGCATGAGCCACAGTGCTGGATCCAGGTATTTTTGACACAGGCATACAATGTGTAATAATCACAGCAGACTAAATGGAGTATATATCAACACAAGCATTTATCCTTTCTTTGTGTTAAGGATAACTTAAACTTTTGATAAGGCTTTTACCTTTTGATAAGGCTTTTATTTTCTGCTCCACCAGTAAGAAGAAAATTAACGCAGAAAAATTCCTACCTTTTCCTTACTTGCATCTGGTAATTTTTTTTTTTTTTTTTTTTTTTTATCTCATATCTCATTCTAACCTCCCTCTGTAAGACTGCTGAAGGATGGGTCATGCAATTGGCAGAGATAACTCACAGCTGCCTCTTGTTTTAGTTAATGTACTAAATTATCGAGGCAACTACAAGAAAAAAGAAAATTATATCTGCATGAAAGGAAGTAACTATAACATTTGTGTTCATATTTATCATGATGTATTATCTCCTATTCTAGAGAAATTTTTGAAAATCTCTTGGAAAATTTTCATCTTCCCTCAAGGGCTGTGACCTTTAAGTGAAGTAATCTTCATGATTTACTCTTTGACTATTGCTGTTTTTTGATTCAACCGTAGCTTTTAAAATTTTCTTTTAAAACAATGTGTAGACTGATTTTCCTGGATGGTTTCTAAGTTGTTGAAAGTAATTTAGATGAGTGTAACAACTAGCTAATGATTATTTACATTACCAAGTCTATTAATAGGGTCTGAGGTCAATCTTTTAATCTTGGGACCAAACTGAATGTTCCAAACTTTTCTGCTGAAACTCAACCAATTCGCTACTCCTGACATTTTTTTCAGGAGTTGCATTTATAAAAGAAAATGGAGATGAACTCTGACCTAGTTAACTTTGGAAGCTTTATTGTATATACCTATATAGATATATAAAGTAGCTGCATAAACATATATGCACAGAATAAGTTCCATGGTTATGTCTGTGTAATGGTCATTTGTCCATGTGTCCTGTAAAAAAAAAAAAAGCATCAGAAGAAAAGTAGACTAGAGGCCATCGCCTTTATTACACTTGCAGTGCAGGTGAATTCAATAAGCCAATTAGCTCAGCACAGGTGATAGCAGTAAACCAATAAACTCAGCTTGGGTTAATATAAGCACCCAATTATCTAAACTGGGAAGTGGAGGCATCAAGGCAGGCTCAAACTGCCTTGTTTCTTCTTCAAACAGATAGAAGAAAAGAAGACCCCTAAAGTGGTAAGCTAGACATAAAGACTTATAAGGCAGTACTAAAACTTTATTTGTGTGAGATGGTATCTCATTGTGGTTTTGATTTGCATTTCTCTGATGAGCAGTGATGATGAGCATTTTTTCATGTGTCTGTTGGCTGTATGAATGTCTTCTTTTGAGAAATGTCTGTTCATATCCTTTGCCCACTTTTTGATGGGGTTGTTTGTTTTTTCTTATAAATTTGTTTGAGTTCTTTGTAGTTTCTGGATATTAGCCCTTTGTCGGATGAGTAGATTGCAAAAATTTTCTCCCATTCTGTAGGTTG